>NW_019416448.1:115870-121729 GCF_000390285.2 Anoplophora glabripennis
TCCGTCGACATCGGTTGCGTTTATCGAATTCCTATTGGTCAGAATTCAAATTGCAGCCCTGTTATGAATGGAGCGCGAGTTGGACTATTCTATCATGTGCGTCGCCTGAGGAAATTCGTTACATTGACTCCTAATTTCCAATTAAAAGAACGACACTATTTTTAACCGAACTTTATTTAATAAATATGTAGTATACAATTTCTGATTTTCTAAATATTTTATAACGCCTAAAAATGTATGTACCGTGGAATTTTCGTGAATTATCACGTAAATTTCCGATGCATGCCCGACACACCACTGCGTCAAGGGTAATGTATCTAGGTTTATGAATGACATATCTATGTTCAAGGTTAAAGTCACAAATTGTCCGATCTCTGTTAATAACACGGACCTCTTGGGACGTGTTTGATTGTTTTCTACGCTTGCTGCTTTCTTTTGGTTGAGCTTCCCATCCCACAAAACTGTAGTAAAATATCATATCGAATTCATTAAACTTTTATCGCCGCCTTCCTTTATCACATAGCCCAATATTTCATTTTCCCGTTACATAAATTCCATACATTTTAAAGTCCTGTTTGGATTAAACCAGGGATCGGAACATACCCGCGATATCGCTGGCGCAACGTGACAGCCCCAAGTTCCAGATTCAGTATTAATCTTTCATATGGAAATGAAAGGCACGGTCGACAAACTATCGTGAAATTAATAAAATACTTACAGCGGTGGAAATTACGGTGGCCCCTTTTGTGTTTCACCTTCGTTTAAAATGCAGCCGGCACACACAGGTAGCGAAGTTTTGACGTAAGATTTATAGGGCCGGCTAAAGTTGTTTCCCAACTGTTGGAGTAAATTAAAAACCAATTGAATTCTACGGAAACTTAAGATTTTACCCTGGTCAGGTATGTGAGATATATTCTTCTTATTAAATTTTAAGTCCGATTCAATTCCCGCCGTCATACCGCCTTTTGCGGGGGTAAAAAATATACCACAATTGGGGATTTAATTAATATACGAAGTAGCCGTTGGGAATGGTCGATAAAGTTCTTTAATTGCTTATTTTTTAATTAAATTTATGGGTCCGATTGATTAAGTTTATAGAAAAAGACAAAGTGCCAACGAATAGAGCGAAAAAGGAGGCTGTTTTTATACTTAAATATTACAGCAAATTTTATCTATTTCCTTTTGAAAAATACTTAGTAAATGAAAACCCAATTGATTTCCCCAGCAAAGTCGTGAACAATTTTTTTTAAACAATAAAAACTGCAAAAACATTTTTTTTTGGTTATTTTTTATAATGTCTCGAAAAATAATGATGTAATCGTCTTACTCTCAATAGGACTTTTGTAGAGAATAAAAAAAACTATAAAATGGTTTTTTGTGTGACCCAATCGATTCTTTTTTTACAGAGAAAATCCGGAAAAACCTCTAAAATAGACCTTTTTTCAAAAATTCATCTCAAATTTGAAACTGGAAAAACAATCTTGCGGAAAATGACAGATAATAATATGTAGTTTTTGCACAATTTCATTATAAACAACTTAGGGTTTTTTTGCACAGCGTGGCGATTTATCAAAAATGGTCCGATTTAAATTCTGAAAATGGCATCTGAAAGTAGACGATCCAATTTGTATATCTTGGATTTTCGCCTGGGTGATGAAAAATATGTTAAAAATGCCCTTGAAAGTCGCCCGATTTGAATGTTCCAATCTTGGAAACTCTTAAGAACATTATAATTTTTCCACTATTTAAACTAATTAATCAATGTATTAGCTCCAACGTATTTCCTACAGCTTTCAAGTTATCCAAGGTTATTCCTGTTTTTAAGAAAGGTGAGAAAGATGATGTATCTAACTACCGACCAATATCTCTTATTCCCGTTCTGGCAAAGGTTTTCGAAACTGCCTTAAAAATGCAAATTGCAGAGTATTTTGAAAACAATAATTTATTCCATTCTAGTCAATACGGTTTTAGGAACAAAAGGTCAACAACTTTAGCTATTAACCAGTTGACTACAATTATTTTAAACAATTTCGAATCAAACAATGTTGTCAGTGGAAATTTTTACGATTTGACTAAGGCATTTGACTGTGTGTCCCACAGAATTCTCTTAAATAAACTAAAATTTTACAATTTTGATGACAATAGCGTGTCCCTTATTGAGTCTTATCTATCGAACAGAACTCAGTATGTTTTTTATAATTCTTGTTCTTCACACCTAACAAAAATAGTTCATGGAGTTCCCCAAGGCTCAGTATTGGGCCCTATTCTATTTCTTATCTACATCAATGATTTCCCAAATTGTGATATAACTACTGATTTTATTTTATTTGCCGATGATACTACCGCTTTAAAGTCAAATAATAACTTAATTAAACTCACAGAGGATTCAGTGGATACGCTGCCGCTGATAAAGGACTGGTTTATTGCTAATAGATTGAACTTAAATGTTGACAAAACTCAATCTTTGCTTTTTACACTTCGCCATATCAATACTTGTGATAATTCAAATAGCATTAAATTTTTTGGAGTTTACCTTGACACTAAATTGAGTTGGGAAAAACATGTCAATGATTTATCCGCATGTTTATCTAAGAATATTTTCCTACTGCGTAATTTGGATCGTGTAGTATCTAAGCCTGTACTCATATCTGCATATTATGGTACTTTTCATGCCGTAAGATTGATTTTCCAGCTTCAAATATGACGGAGTTATGAATTTTTGAAAAAAGGTCTATTTTAAAGGTTTTCCGGATTTTCTCTGTAAAAAATGAACCGATCGGATCGCACAAAAAACCATTTTATAAGATTTTTTATTCTCTACAAAATTCCTATTGAGAGTAAGACGATTCCATTATTATTTTTTGAGATATAAAAAAAAACAAAAAGAGTCATTTTTTGCAGTTTTTATTGTTTAACAAAAAATTGTTCACGACTTTGCAGGGGAAATCACTTGAGTTTTCATTTAGGTACTAAGTATTTTTCAATAGGAAATACATGAAATTTGCTGTAATATTTAAGTATGCCAAAAAATCTACTGATTGTTTTGAATCATATTTATTTGGTATCCTTTCGAATATATCAGAATATTCAATTATTAATAAACTCATATTTCAGTCAAGATTTATTTACTTAAGTCAAAAAATTATTTTTTATTATTATTTTTTTAAATATGGAGAATGTTGCAAATGTGAAATTACATATACTGTTCTTATCATCAAAAAGGCATTTACTGGATAATTTATTGATCTTTCCCTTCGTTGCAAGTTGTAAGAAGTTGTAAGGAGTAAGTAATTTCTTGCGTAACTTTTTTCCATTGTCAATATGATTATTTAAACGTTTGTTGACTTATTTGAAACAAATTTAAACTCTTGGTAACAAATAAAGTCGGAAATGGTGCACACAGGATTACAATAAAAATACATTAACATGAACGAAAACAAACAGAAAGAAGCGTTAATTATACACAGAAAACCATAAAATATCAAAAAATATTGGACAAGGAAGAGTTGGACTTATTTTACTCAATTTCACTCAATAATGTATCAATTTCTGTCCTGATTGAGTGGAATTTTCCTCTATTAGTTTGGGTACAACTAAAATTTTATGATTGAAACTATTAGTTTTAGTTTAAATAATCAAAAAAAATGTGTAAAGTTATCAAAATATATTTACTGCAAATGTACTCAATAATTTCACTCAATAGATTCACTCCGTACCTTTTTACTTTCACTCGGACCGATTTATTTCCAGTACACCATGTTTATTTCCAGTACACCATTATACACAAGACTAGAAAATCTGATCCAGTTATTCGGTTAAAAATTCCTGGATAATTTTGCATTACCTCACAATAATTAATATTGTGGTGTCTCAATTCTCACAAATCTGTAGGATTTAAATTTGGCGCTCGAGGAGGCTAAAACGGAGGACCTTATCCAACGGTTTGAACATGTTTCTGTTAAATGCTATCTTGCTTTTGTACTAAAATAGACAGTCCCATCGTGCATTAACTAAAGCTGAACGGTGACATCTACAGGTACATCTTCAAGAAATACTGGAACTACTTCTTCGAGAATATAGATCTTGTTGTTGTAGGTCAATTAAGTGGTCTTCAAAAATCCCGACCCACATATTCAGAGGAAGCTGTTGTAGATAATGAACTTTGGTTAAAGCATGGGGAGTTTCCTCTGCCCATATGTGGCAATACTGTGATAATCGTATCGATTTTCATAAATCTACGTCTGTAAACAAGATTTGTACCGAAAACTTTGGATTTTATCCAGTCTTTTCCAGAATTCAATGAGACAATGCGAGAAGTTGTAGAAAATCTCGTGTAAAAGAACCTGGACTCGATGTATACCAAAGGCATATAAAAGTTAACCTATTAACGCTCAAAATCGGTTTTTCGATGGGAACCACGGGTACCTTTGCAGCGAGGAATCAAATCAAATATACTAGACTTTATACTTTTGGGGTTGCTCTTTCAGATGGTGCCCACAAAATTAAAAAAAAATGGACTTGAAAGTTGAAAAATACCTCAATTTTTTTTATTTTTTACCAATATTTATACCGTGTTTTGAAGACTTTATTGCTAAGGTTTGTACCTAAAACCAATGGGAACGTTGCATAAAATCTTGTGTAACTTATGGGATGGGATCCATGATGTACGCATCCATTTAGTCATTTGCACCAAAATGAGTGCTGAATCGGAAAATGGAGACATCAGATAAAACGACCGTTTTACTCGAAAAAGGCTGGTTTTCTTGAAAAACCTCAACTATCTTGAGGTTTTTCAAGAGAGTTAGTATACCAACACGTTGGAATTTTCCCAGCATTATTTGGGTAATTTTTCAAATTCTCGTCTTGACCAATTTTGAGAAAACGGAGAAAAATTCCTTTCGATTCTGAATAATTTTATCACTTTCATCTCTCGAATACTGTTCAAAATTTGATTAAAAATGACCAAAATTCGAAAATGACGGATAGGTACATTGGTTTGTTGCATGATCAGCCCAATTGGGAGACAAAGAACGACAAGAATTGACTAATTTCGGGCAAAGGACCAATATCATGGTAACGAAAATATTCAGAATCAGATAGTAAAGGTAACAATTTTTCCTGATGTCGTTTCCTGGAATTTTTCATTCTGTTCGAAATTTTCAAACAGTGGATAGCATTGTGTATACAATGTTACAATTGAAAAGGTTTTTATTCGTACGCGTTATCGTGTCATTGTGTAGAAGAAAATCAAACGACAAAAACTTCGTACATAATGAATTTTCAAACAATTTTAAAGTCTTATTATCGTCTGATATTTGTTGAGAAGAATCCATGGGTCACCTTCTCAATGTAGAAAGACATTGCTGGCGTGGCGTTCACCGTAGAAGCTTACAGTGCATACCTACTGTGTTTTGCAGTTACGAAGGCGTGTTTCTTCAGTTCTTTTCTTGGAATTAAATCTCAATAAATATCGTACGGACTGTACTTTAGAATAAATTCTACCTATCTAAATAATATCCATTTGAAAAGATTTTTCATCCTCTACTATATAAATTAGCTTACATTTTACAAATCTATTTACTGGTTTTTAAAAAATTGTTGATAGACTAGGCGGTATCTGTTTTGGTTTGGGTGAATCGTATATCCACGGAGATTTTTGGCTCTTTGGCTTTCAAATATCACTAGAAATGAAAATTTGTCTATGCGCATAAAAAAAACATGGGCTTAACTTTTGGCGGCACAATATGTTAAAAAAATTCGAAAAATGTCATATTTTTCTTCCTATTTAATTATGTATCTTTTCAAGAGTTGATTTTAGGCGAAAATCGAAGAGGAAAAAAATGTTTGAAATTTAATTTT
>NW_019416448.1:122516-138504 GCF_000390285.2 Anoplophora glabripennis
CATAATAATCATGATTCATTCGATTTGTAACTAGTCGTGTTTTGTAAAAAATTTAATTACAAAAGTTTTTTTCCTTTTCCATTTTCGCCTAAAATCAACTCTTGAAAAGATACATAATTAAATAGGAAGAAAAATATGACATTTTTCTAATTTTTTAAACATATTGTGCCGCCAAAAGTTAAGCCCACGTTTTTTTAATGCGCATAGAAAAATTTTCATTTCTAGTGATATTTGAAAGCCAAAAAGCCAAAAATCTCCGTGGATATATGATTCACCCAAATATGGTTTTTTGAAACAGATACCGATTTTCATGGCGAAAAACCCTTTTTATATTAAATTTTTTAACGCGTGCTTGATTTTTCAAAACTAGTTTCTAAACCCAATAGATGGAATTCTCAACTTTCAAATTATGTATTTCGGTTATACATGAACGATTTAACCGCACATACATACTGTATATAATGAAACTTTACTTTGGGACAATTAATGGTAGTTTTTCTTTCGGAGAACACCATGGACGTTAAGGAATATTAATGATTCCTTTACCTTTAATTTTTATCGTCTCCGTTTCGGTTATTAATTACTCCGTTGACGTATTCATTCGACAGGAGGCCATTTTATTGCACATACTTTACCTAATTAGTAAATGTGTGTGTTGCATTTACAAAACGGTTGGATCTTTTTCCCCCGTATCGATTCGTCTGTGACGTGATATCCACACTAATTTTCGACGATTCGTGACTCTAGTGTTTTGTTTAACCATAACTCCAGAAATGAGGGATATCGTCTGCATTGTAGCATGTTTTGAAATTGGTAGTTTTACAATCGAATTTCAATTGCCTTCCGTTTCGCGCTATTGTTTGCGGAGAAAGTTTGGGAAGTGCTGAAAAAAGGGGAAACCGTTCGGTGTTCAGAAAACTAAAGGGTTAATTGTACTAATTGGTTTAGTCCATAAAGGATATTTCCGCTGCGCTGCAATCAGGAAAATCAATAATTTAACGCAGTTGTTCTTTGAACGTTAGTATGCAAAACCACGGAGGAAGTCAAAGTTGATATAAAAACCTATTTTATGAGGATTCGATAATATTTTTTCCAGTGGGAATTAGAAACTGGGAAAATATGCAGTAATATGGGCGAGAAATAACCTACAAAATATATTTCCTATTTTAAGTGTCATTGTTACTCAATATCTACTGATAGTAAATGACCTGCTAATTCTGTAGGTATTAGAAAAGCATGCAAAGATGAAATCAAGTAGCAGTGACATTTAAGATGACGTACACTGATATGTTGTATCTTACCCACACTCACAACATGTCGGCGGATCGACATTCAAACAGCTAAATCGTTCGCAATGTGAACTATAGTAGGATCATATTCGATGCAAAGTAATAACTCGTTGCTTTTCAAAGGATCCAATGCAGTACGCTTTTAAGGGTTTTAGAAGTCGAATAATTTCTTTATACATTATGAAGGGACGAGGGGATCAGTTCACGTCTGGCACCCTTGTTCCTACAAAAATTTCTTTATTTTCATAAACTATTTATTTTAAATGTAATTTATTATAAATCCAATTTGTTTTTTAAATTCCACATATGTACTACATTTTACCTTTGTACGCGCCACTGTTGTTTACTTGTTTTTTGGTCTGATTTACGATCAAGCTCGCCAGGTTAGTATTTGACGTATAACCGACTCCTTCGTACACTCGATGCACCTGGGCGACTACAGCTACTACCAGAACACAGTGCGTATGCAGCGGTATTTCAGATTTAACATTCAATTTCATTTTAAATTTGAAATGGTTCATCTTACGCCTCCTAAAAATGATGACACGATTTTCCTTTGATAAAAGACCGACAACTTTTTGCTCTACTTTACATCGAATACGATCCTACTATAATAAGTTCGGAATCGGTCTATGTCTGGGGATTGTGCTGACGGATGATGTTAACTGTCTACTAGATATTGCAGGAGTAATTCAATGCTGGACGAGGTATATGGTTCGTAGAGTAGTTAGTGTGACTAATATTAAACGAGAAAATTGGATTGTATTATTTTACAAGTAAAAGAAAAACGGATAACAAATGTTGCATTAAATGTGTACATATTGACGACTTCAACAAAGTTTGCTGCGGGTGGAAGGTACATTTAAAATTAAAAAAACAATTGCTAATAGCTTAAATATTTTTCTTAAAATGCCTGCCTCCTGCCTCAAGGCAAACACGTAATCTTCTTCTAAAATTATACTTTCCTCCATTAAAAATATCAATTTTATTCGTACATTTATAACATTCCGTATAAGAATCAGTGTTTCAAATTATCTGCTGGAGTAGAATAAACTACTATTTTAGAGAGATTTACAAAGTAAACATCGTAGGGATTAAGATCAGGAGAACGCGGTGACCAACCTAACCATCTTATGGAAAAACTTTTGGTGCAGTGTAAAATGAGTAGTGTGCTAGAGCACCATCATACAGATAACATCTATTTTGCCTTATTTTCAATAGAACCTCATCAAGAAGGTTGTTCAAATTGTTTTCTAGAAAAAACTGACACAATCCTTTTAGGCGACATGGCATAATATGGGGTCCTAAAAGGTAATGTCCTATCATACGTATCCATATATGTGTATGCTGCTGGTGAAAGTCGCACGTCTCGAGCATTTTCATCACTCCTGATATGCATATTATGGCCATTAAAAATACCACTTCTTGTAAAAGTTGCATCATCAGAAAACAATGCAAGATCGGAAAAATCCCGATTTGTGTTTAACATTTGCATCATTCTTGGAAAGTCTTAGAATGAAATTATCTGTTCACTGATACTGTAGAAAACATAAAAATATGGAGTATAGGAAATTCGGAGCCTTCATAAATGATTACAAGCCACGTGACCAGTAATTTTGTTTGGAACAGTAATTTTATTTCCTTCATGTTGACCATTAAATTTCGGTAAAATTAAAACAATAAGATCAAGATTACATTAAAAGACAACGTTCTGTTTATGCAACGGTTTGTCATTATTCATTGTAAACGAACCATTAATATTAGTGCCGCCAAGATTAAGGGATTTTTCGTTACTAAAACCAGTTCTGCAATGTTGATTGCCTAAGGTCGCTGGTCACGTGGCTTGTAAAGATTTATGAAGGTTCTGTACTAGATATAATAGAAAAAGGGCAGGTATCTCTACATTACCACCATACCATCAATGGATTAAATTGATATTTACTTCGAAACGTGACTATATATTAGCATAGGTCGTGTGCCAAATTTGAAAAAAAATATCTTCAATGTTTAGGAAAAATTTGTATTTTTACTTTTTTTATTTCAACTGTAGGTAAATTAGGTCTAGGTAAATTAGGTTCAAATAGTTTATTTTGACCTCTAGTTCCAGCGTATATGTTCGGCTACTTTAGAATCACCCTGTATAATTGCAAATTAATGTTCACTCAATGTAGACATTTGTATAAATGTTTCTTGTGATTCACATTGAAATTCCGCTAGCAGCAACTTTTGCTACTTATTAATAAACTGATTAGGCCCGTATTATGTGCTCTACATCAATTTTGTACATATTTTATTATAACATTATGTTTTTTTTATAATAATTGTTTTCCGTAATAAAGTCTGATGTTAAACAAACAAATTCTTCCTTCCAGAAGTTTTGGTCTTTTATAATGGCTGTTATTGGTAAATATTTTCATTACTCATTAATTGTGTTATTGTTATGCATAGATAACACATATGTTGCTAAAAATACTCCTCTCCAAGGCAATTCTGATAGAGCTACAAAAAAGTACGATGAAAAATATCGTGGATGTTCCATATTCTATACAACATACATACTATCGATTGTAAGATCTTAGAATTCAAACGTATGTAGACGTATAGAATGTATTTGAAATAAGATTAGGGTAACCTCCTCATTATAAAGGGATATTTACTTGATATGAAGACGTAGAATAGCAAAACTAAAGGAATATATCTTCTTTCAGAAAAGATATGTAAATTGATTTCTTGCGTTCGCCTAACCAATTTATATAGGAAAAATAGGAGGTTGGAAAGAAATCTATCTCACGAGATACCATTTTCGAATAAGAATCCATCGACGAGACAAAAAAATTCACATCAGTTACAGAAAGAGGTAATTAAAATTTTAGTGAATAATGATTTTTTTTGGATTAACCATCGTCGCCATATGTAATTTTTCACAATATTGTAAATAGTATTGTTTCCTATAATTTTCAATCTAGTGCTTTAAGAATCTACTGGAAGTAAATACAGAGTGTTTTCAAATTGGAGGAGATATTATTTGAGGAGCAAATAAATTTAGCTGCGAAAATTCTATTGGCAGAAATTCTCCCGCAGACAAAAAACTATAGTTATCATTGTATTTAATATTCACTTTCTAAATTTATTTTACATTATTCTTTTTATTTATATTTTACATTTATAATTTTAATTGAAGAAAACAATTTGGAAAATTTTGAATTATCAATCGTAATCTATTTTTCCTAACCTCTACTTATACTTACTAATTTACAAACTTTAATTCTTATTTTAACTCACGGTTATTAGTCTCTTATTTGTGTCCTCTTGTTTACTTTTAGTCTTTCTTTAGCCACCCTGTATCTTGTTTTTTCCTGGTCAGTTCTTGAGTCACTGGGTACGTTGTAAATATACCGTGCAATAGTCTACGTCTTGATATTCCAGTCCGATCAACTGATTTTCGTCGAGATTTTTCTTGATAAATTTCTTGATGACCTTTTTTGTGTCTTCTACAATCACTATCTACTCGATTCACTTTGATTTATAAATTCACTGCTTTGACATTTCATAGGTTATTTTTAATTACAATCAAATTTACTGATTTATATTTTTATAGAGCAAGGTTTCAATTTACATGGCTCTAACTCGTATGAAACTCTACTCAAGCGCCACCCACTTCTGTCAGTCCTTATTTATACCAAACAAATGACTATCAGATACTTTCTGGACTATATTCACAAATTGTAGGTTTATGCAAACACTGTCATTAAATGTAGGTAGGGTTCTTTCTCATTTTACGAGCTTTTTTTGGATATACGACTTTCTGTATTCCGAAGTTTTTGTGAGTTCAGTTTCTCACTTTTGCTTCTTAATAATTAACACTTTTACAAATACTGTCCTTATAACTACTTTTTAACAATAATTCTTGCTATATTCCCATATTCCTTTATTTTATTAAACATTTTCATAGTTTCATAGTATGTCACGCTCAGTAAAATTTGTAATTTTTTTAGATTTATTGCGAAGTACCAAAGTATTCTTCACTGAAATGATGCATTGAAAAGTCATTTTAGTTATTTTGATATGGAAATTTGGTTACTACCTACTGTGTTGTAATTTTTTTTTTAAATTCTGTCATCTTTGTAAAAATTAAATTCAATTTTGTATTTGTGTGAAGTTCTGTGCCTCTAAACAAAATTAATATCCTTTTTGTGTACAAAAAAAAATTGTATTCATCGCTGGCCGTCAAATACTAATTTATTTATTTTTTTTCAAAATAAACTTTATTATATTTTTATGCATTAGCATATTTTATTCATGTGCATATGATTTTTGTATATATTTTATTTTCTGGATGTTAAATTTTGTTATTTTGGTTTCGGTTTGATTTTGTCGTTTTTTCAAGAAAAAAAATTTGGTTGTATGAATTTGTTCAGTAATAAAGAATATTGTGAAAGACAAGTGATAAAATCTGTCTATTCTTTAGTGATGTAGAGTAGACCCAACTAATAATAATACTAGTATGCAAACGTAGGTATTGTTAAAAGGGATTTCCTTGGAAAAATTGTTTTTTTTATTAGCTTCAACAATCTTAATTATAATTTTCGTATAGTTCGCTCATATATATCTAGGTGCTTGTTCTGTGGCTGTGAAAATGTGAACCAGTATTTTCATCAAAAACATTTTCAGTTGAGAGAATTTTATTAGCGCAAAGCAAACGTTGGCTTTTTGGCTATCGCCGGTTATACGACCCTTGTTTCCTTTAATATTTACAATCTCGTCTAGAAAGGGAACAAATTCCAGGGTAGTATCTGGGACCGTTGAATAAAACTGCTCAAAAACCTTCAATACTGAATATTTAACGACAGCCCCTTTGTGACAAATAAATTTTATTACTCGCTTATTTGCAGCACTGGGGAATAAGGTCAAGTTGTTTGCCGGAGTGACATTTTTAAAATGTTAATTATGTGTCTTTAATATGACGTATAGGAACGTGGTAGCAGTATAATTATTATAGACAGTGAATTATAAATGTGTACATATATTTTAACTATGGGTATAATTCGAGATTTGATAAGTGTTGTGAAAGTTATTTTTCAAAATTACAAACATTTACGGGTATTTTTTTTAAATCAATCCAACCACATGGACATTTTGAGAACTACTGTCCACATGAAAGGCAATCATTTGTACATGCGCACCAACGAATTGTGAGTTTGCCAAGTAATTTGGCAAAAAAGCTTAGAATGAATACTCAATCTTTCCATTGCATACTTCTAGTTTAGAAAATGGTTACTATTTACTGTCCGTTAAGGCTGTCATTTTGTTCCTTTCTGTATGGACACGACAAAAGTTAATACTTCATTTGTTTTCATAGTAGAGACATAACCTCTAACTGGGGCACAAAAATTAATTAAAAAAATATGTTGCAATACAGAAATAACAAATATTAAATTTAAAATGAGAAATACGTGTTTTGATTCTACTCAAATGCTTTAAATAAAATAAAACACTTCGCACTAGTACAAAATAATTTTGAAAGCGTTGCCTTTTTATCTCAATGCTCATCTCGAAAATTATGTGTGAACTGTATGAGATGAAGAGGCCTTTATCATATTTATCATGAAGACATTACACATTTTTTTAAAGTATCGTCTAAAAATGCTTATTTATTTATTTATTTTAAATCACGTAAAATGTTACAGTTTAATAGTTCTATGTAACGCTGGCAACACTGCATAGTTGATCTCCCGTTCAGAAGCGGTTTTTAATAAGTTTCCTGTAAAAGATCATGCATACTTATTTTCTATTTGTCTATTTTTATTCCTAATTTTGTTGTCTAGTTATAAGTTACTCACATTATAAGGTTTTCAATTGTTTTGTACAAATACATAGAAGAAATTTATCTTATGTGGTACATGAATAGAAATATTCACGTAAGAACCTTCACTGGTGGTTTATACCAAAAATGAATTAATGCCCACAAATGATTAAAAACTACTACAAACGTTTAAGGAAATCCACCAAAGGTAGAGGCGATGAAAGTTGCAAATGTTTTTAAATTCATCATTTAGTTAACTTGATGATCATTCATTCCACCACATAACATACGGGTTGGATTTGGTATATGGTTGGTAGACGAGTTGTAAGTGTCAGCTGACAGCAAAATAAATAAGAAATGCGTGATTTATATAAATTAAATTTTGATATATTGATATCGCCTCGTACATCATTCGCTTGTGCGCTGTACGCATTGCGCTACCTTTTCACGTAACAGGCGATTACGAATACTGAAATCCGATTTTAGTATTAACGTTTTTGTGATAGTTTTTACATTAGTTTTTAAATTGTCAAAAATGCCTTGTGTGTTTGTGTACTCAGCGTTGATGAATGTCGTTTTAATTTATGGTGAGGCAAGACAACATTTGTGTGATGGTGAAGCATTTGTGTTATAGCGAAGCAAGACAACATTTGTGTTAGTTCGTAGGAACTGGGTAATTTGGGCCAAACGTGTTTACCCGTCGCTAGACAAAATTTCGAACATTTTGTTGTAATATCAGGTATGTCAAATTATTTTATTAATTAAAACCACAAATTAATTTTATTAATTATTAATTAATAACAATAGCGGTAAAATAAGTTGAATTTTCAGATATAAAATTAATAGGTGTTATAAAATTTTATTTATTTCTTTCATTGGGAAAAATTTTTTTTCAATTTTTTGTCCGTTCATTTTTTATCACACTTTGCTGCCGTGTCGGTCGCCGAATGCATGCTTTGTCTTGCGCAATCTCAGGTTTTACAGTGGACCAGTTTTCAGTGCCGTGTAGAAGTGTATTTTTAAATCATTTTCGAACTGTCCTTTTCGATTTTTTTTTACAAAATTGTATATGTAAGAGTCCACTGTCCAACTCAAACTCAAACTCAAACTCCAACTCAAAAGTCAAAATAACTGATGTATCTGCGTTGTCTGTAAATTCACCACATTTTTCTTCTTGCCTTTTCCATAAATCTATTTATCACAATTTCAGAATTACTGGCAGATAACAATTCTTAGATCATCTTGTCGGTCAGAAAGTTGGACACAGGATTTTTGAAGGGGTCGCTTAGATCATCTCACTCTGCCAATACCAATTATGGGGTCCGTAATAAGGGACCCTTTACATTAATTATAAATTATTATCTTGCAGGTATAGTAAACCCGAAATCTATAGATTTATATCCTTACTTATTACGATAACACTGTTTACAACCATATATTATCATTCGTTGACAGTATAAATATCATTCATTGAAAGTATAAATATAAATATAGGTTACAAAAAACATTGCTGTATAATAAAGCGAAGGTTAGGTTAGGTAGCACCAAACGGCACTGCATTAATTTTATTTAAAATTTCTTGTTTTAATTAGTAGCCAGCAGAATATTTCGTGATTTAAACTATCTTGAATATTTTAAAACAGCTTTTCGTATCTGGAACCGGTTTTGAGATATTGTTTGCCCAATACTCCTGGAAAGCACTGTATATTCTTTAACATAGGAGGATTTTTTTCAGTTTTTAATCAAAACGTACTTAATAGTGCTAGCTAAAACACAATGAAAAACTTGTACAATAACGTTATACTAACGGTATGAGCTAGTTCTGCGATTAATTTTTTACATTTCTATGCTGTTACCCAATTAAACATTCAGGAGATAAAAATCTATCTATAGAATTAATGTCACTGTGTAACAAATCTTTCTCTACATTTGGATTATTCAAGCGCTGTAAGTGCAAGGTGGATGTAACTGCTAGAGCAAAAATATTCTGCTGTTGGTTAGCCAATCTTGCAATCATTATTTATTCCTAAAAACATGTTCATTTATTATTCTCGTACACGTTCACATGACTCAGAAATTCTACAAATTGAAATATAAGTACTTCGAAACCTTAGAACTAGTTTTAATTTTTAAATCGTCATTCGGGTTATTCCGACATTTTTGCTGCTCGGTATAATTTTAGTAATATGGCCGAAGAAACTGGCTGTTCACTGACCTTTATTTGACTCATTCCTTGATGAAACATATTCTTCAACAACTGTACATATATGGGAGTTGTTTTTGCTCATTCTTAATTTATTTTTTTGTCTTACCGTAAAAATATATATCCCGTGCATGAAAGAGATGTGGCTATGGTTAGTTTTACATAAAAACCTTTACAGGGACTTATTTGTTGGGACAAAATATACAGGTTGGTTCGTCTTAAATGTCTTCACGTATTTTCAACGTTATTCTTCGAGATATGATAAATATAGGACTAGTTGTATGATTTTTTTTTAAATTCTTTCTAGTGTGTGGTCCATGAAGAAACAGGCATACATTAAAATCTTTTTTGGAAGATATAGTGCGAACATAAAATCTCTTTAACTCGAAATTCGTTAATTTATAAAGTAGAATATTTTTTTTATATAGATTTATTGTTTTAAATTTATCAAATATTTTTTCAATTTAAAAATTTAGGAGACATTAGAAATGTACATGCAAATTTAATCCATTATGCTGTTTTATAATTGACAAATAATAGAATAAATTATTTTCGCAATTTTCGACAGGACTGAACGTATTCACAATTTTAGGCTTAACACAGGCTATGTAGATGTATTAGGTATCCCATACAATGGATATGTTTTTGAAAAGCATTACCAAGAAATCAATTTTTACTTAGTTGATTGTACAGAATTATCTCAGAAACTAAGCGATATAGAAAAAAAAATAAACTAGAAAAGTATCTCTGTTACTAAATATCGTTTGAAAAACGGTGAAAACTTTCCAGATGCATATTTTTGAATAAAATATAGTGACGAAGAGGAAAAAAATACAAGCTTATCCATTTTAAGTGACATATTTGCTTCTAAATTTGGCCCACTTTGAACAGCATCTTGCATATAATTTTCGACAATTTCAAAATGATAAGGATATTTGAACTGTTGAATACTACTATTACTAAATATATCCTTATGTTTATACTGAATTTATGTTCGTGCCACATAATTTTATGGGTATTTAATCATAATATTACATATAGTGTCGCATTGCATGTCAAATAACTCACCTTGTGTGTTGGTAACGTTAATTAATTGACTAAAATATAATTAGTTTAGTGCAGTCGTTGAAAAAAATATATCTCTCAGAATTAACACAATAATGTTTCGTTTGCATAAAGATTAAAACACACATTTTTTATAAATACTACTTTATCACCTGGGTTTATTTTTTCAAGGAAAATTGAAATTTCAAACCGACATGAAAGTGAACTGTCAGAAAGTAGCACGAATTAATTTATTACTGCTTCTTTTCATTTCTTCTACATATAATTCCGTACACGCGAGCCAGAGATTATTTAAAGTGCTTATAATTCGAATATTTTTTATGAAAGGTTTCCACATTATACATTCAGGAGAAAGAAAAAATCGTTCCTCATAAAAAATGCAGGCTATTCCTTTCGAAATAAGGAATTTGTGCTATTTCTGCAAATCGAAGGTTTTATTTCTGGCGAGGTCGGGAGTGAACGTACAAAAAAAAATTCGTGACATTTCCTACTGAATATATCACTTAAGACAGCAACTCTCAGGAAGCTTCTTCACCATATTCATTTACGTTTTTTTTTTTGGAGGAGGTGCAGTCTTAACTTGTTACAACCCCCCCGTTTTTTTTTTTTGTGAAATAAATATCATGAAAATTGTGGTAGATATGTCCTATTCACTTACTTACACTGCAAAAAAAAATCATTCAAATTCACTTAATGATACTCAGTAATGTATCAATTCTTATCCACATTCGATTGAGTGAAATTTTCACTGTATTAGTATGAGTACAAGTAAAATTTTACGACTATTGCAACAGAAGTGAGTGAATTTTACTCAAATCAGAGTTTCTGCTATAAAGTGAGTGACTTTTGACTCTATTCTGGGTAATGAATCCAATTTAGACTTGACTTTTCTCTAAATTTAACTATTTAAGTAATTTTGTACTATGAAAATTTACAAGGGGACAGGCGCTCCAGAACCCCCCCCCCCCCCCTCACTAACTGCCGCTGTTTCTATCTCATGAATATCTGTACTAGTTTTGCACCACTTTATATTCTCTTTAAATTTTAATTTAAATATCATTGTATTAAAATCATAAACTACTAAGCTACCACAATGGTTTTATAGACAACATTTTAGGTCTCGATTAAAGGAATCAAAGAACTGCATTTAAACATAATTTTCACCAAAATAACGCCACACACCACGCCACGAGATGACCTAATGGGCACGATGGGAATAGACAAAGACAACGCACGACAACCATAGATTGGGGGATAGGATCTTTAGAAAAACTGTAATGATGCCAGCATCAAAAGATCATGCTCGTTTTTTAAAAATATGAATAAACATTAAAAAAACCTTCGTAATTAGGTGAAACCCATTGGTAACCATTGTAAACACTTGTAAACCTCTGTCTCAAGACATCCTGACTAAGAATCCGTTGGATTATTTTTTCCATGAAGAAATCCCTAACAGCAATTTCTGTACCAAAAAAATGGTCGTAGTTGGTCATGGCATTGATTTATAATGTGAGTGCTTTCGATGCTTGCTGAACATCTCTTTTACAAAGAGGTTGACTAAAGTCCATCAATAAAATATAAAAGTAACGAGAGTAACCCGTAAGTAGAACATCCCGTACATGATTGCGTCAATTTAATTTTAACTTTAATTAAAAACAGTTCCTAACATTATTTTATGTTTCGTAACCCCTGGAATATTTTCTCGGTAAACTTTTATATTACCTAAACCACGTATTGGTTACCGGAGTTTAGTTTTATTGATTTATGACTGAATGACTACATAAAAAACATGACCGGAGTCTCCGTATTGATATTTCATGAATAATGAATATTTTTGGCACTGCCAACTGAAAAATAAAGATATATCTGCAACAGGAGCGCATTCAGGTGCTATATGTTCATGTGTTTGTTTATGTAGGTACTCGTAGCTTTTCATCATTGACATAGTTTTTTACAACTGTAACAGCTCCGCATTCAGTAAAGCAATCTTTCTATTACAAGTTTTGTAGTAAAATGAGTCAACATTTTTTCACACTCTATATGTCAATACTATCAGTACTGATATTCGCACCACGTATTTTCTCAAAAGCATCAAAACAATCTAGATTAATAGTTCCGTTGTTTTGCTTGTAAATTGCATTTACAATTTTGATTGACTTTGAGATATAAGCGTTAAATTTAAAAATTGTGTTAAATCGTTGTAGTCAGTAGCACCGACTCTCAACTCATTTTATATATTTTATTTTAGTTGTGTTAAAGCATTTATTTATTAAGTTTGGTTAACATATTTGTAATGATTTTAAAGCTATAATGATTAAAACTCAATCATATATACAGTGCGTCTACTTAAGTTGGAACCATATGGAAAACTTTTTTATTATTGTGTTTATGAAAAAAAGTTATTCTTCATAAAAAGCTCTGCATGGTCTAAAATCTAAAATGCAACCTTCAGTTATCTAAATTTCCCAGTCATATACGAGGCATATCAGAAATTATGATTTTTGCTCAAGAGTAAAGTACCTTTATTTTTGACAATACAGAAGATTGTTATAAAGAAAAGTTATTTTGAATTAAAAGTTAATTTCAAACATGCAATTACAGCCATTTAGCATGAAGATTCAGGGTTTGTGATTATTTACGTTTTACATATAAATTATTTATATTTATCTCTCTTATCTGTTAAAAATATGATAACTTTTCCATTTGTTAATGTTTATGAACAACCTTGCAATTGGACTGGGAAATTTTGATAACTGAAGATTGCATTTAGATTTTAGACCATGCAGAACTTTTTGTGAAGAATAACATTTTTTCATAAAACCAATAATAAAAAAGTTTTCCGTATGGTTCCAACTTAAGTAGACATACTGTATATAAATGAAGTTGAATGGTAAGCATTTTCAATATCTTATCCCTTGAAACTTATTTAGAACTTCTGGAATTGACCACTAACATAAAAAGAGGTAAATAGTTGCGGCCGCAGATAGCATATCGTCATTTTTTTGTCCCTTTTTTTTTTGTAGTAAATAGAAAAACTCGCTTCGAAGTGCAATTTTATGTTATCATCAGTTATACTTTAGTTTCCATTAACAAATCTGTCTTTTATTGTTTAAGATTCAAGCAAAATAAGCTAAAGTTTAAATGAAATAATTTATTTTTCTGAATTTTACTTTTAGTTATGCTTTCTTTCTGTGAAATGACTATTTTGTTTGTGGTGTGTATGTCCGCGAGGAAACTGAACCATCAGTACAGTATAGTGTTTCCGATCTCAATTGAAGAACCAAGAGGTTGGCAGTATGTACCAGGTTCGGTCGCTGACGCAGCAACTCGGCATTGAAATATTTGAAAAATTTGTTTCCATATTTATTTAACCGTACCCATATAGAGGCCGAGTTGAAGAATGCGCGCACGGGCCAACGGCGTACACAGACAGCCGAACTGGACGACTGGGCAATAAATCTCAGCTGTTGACAAGTGGTTGACAAATGCACAACAAATGACAAATGCCTAGCAGTGTAGTCCAGCAATGCGGAATTTGGTGTGATTCAGGTAATTTTAATTTTTTATAGGCACCTTCTATTAATCATTTATATTACAATTGCTAAACGGAGAAATAATATTATTACAACATGGCATTTCGGAGACCTTTTGAAACGGAACAAAACGAAATTTACCATCAATATAATAAAATTGTTTGAGGACATGAATAATTAAAATATGTTGTTGGCCAAATGAACATATAATATACATTTTTTACACATTATATACAAATTATTATAATTTTTTACCTTTAGCAAAAAACTTTTGTAGGTATGAAACTCATTAAAGTTTATTGCTAGGCGTTTTTATACATGTTTAACCGACTTCGGAAAGACTAGATATAACAATGATTCCTTATTAATACTAGTATATGGAGCCGCTGAAGAAAACTGTGAATTAACACTTGTAAGCGGACCCAGCCGAGCTATCGAGGGAGTCAGTGGTTCCAAAAATGTCAGTAGACAAAAAAAATATTCTGTTTGAGATAATATTTCTTTCAATCGGGTTTTAGCACCTCAATTACTCTTAAAATATCATACTTAACGTTTTTAATGAAAATTTCAAAATTAGAAACTTATTAAAATAGCACATATACATATGCAGCTGTGTTCTCTCTTAACACATTGTCAAGTTGGCAGTGCTAACAAGGGCCAATAGCAATAACTAATTGCTTAATGCATACGCGCAAATTTTTGCAAATTGTGTCATTCGACGAATTATAATTGAATCATCGAAAAATGGAAACGATCCCTTAATATTTGTAGTACTCTTCAGGATGTTACTTGGGCCCCCCAAAATTCACTATTCCGGCCCTGCCGCGACAACGCGGAGCTTGGCGTGCACACCCTCCATGCTGGACCTCCGCTATTGATCTGGACTATAGCAGCCATTCATGGAGGAGTCCGTAGTTACATTGCGGCTTCGCCGTCTCTCTCTGGCGCGCTGAATCAGCGGTATGCGCGCCTCCCGTATCTCTCGGAGTGAAAGTAATTTTTTCGGTGGCCGCAGTTTTTAGGTTATGGGCCAGGCACGGGCGCGTTGCGAGCAAACAATACTCGCGACGGTGCGGTCAGGCTTAATTATGATGAACGGAAAGCCGTAAGGTAATTCCGCGGAAATGTGTGTACGATGTGAACCTTGTACGGAGAAGCAAATTACTTTGCATGTCGAGGGACATTAAAAAGAGTTGCTGCCGTTTGGAAGGCATCAAGTTTTCCGTTTTCCAACCCTAGCGTGTTCACGAAAATCATAATTAGTATCTAAAGCAGCGCGGATTAAAAATTTTGTCTTTTTTGCGCCACTGGAACACCGATGTTCTGATATAATTACGGAAAATTGGCGTCTGTTGTAGTTCACAGCTTTTAATCTTCGATCGTTAACAGAATCCTAATGTTTAATTTTTCTTTGCTCTAATAGTATACGCTGTTCGTGATATCCGCAAGTTGTGTAATAGAATTTTATAGATTTGATTAACAGTATCCGCATAGATCTACAGTATAACACAAATTACACATCGTGTAACATTTTCAGGTAATCTGAAATTATTTTCTTTAATCGAATAAATAGTCAAGATATAATTCGTTCTTTAAACTGCACATACACCTTTGTCTACGCCCCCACTGGGCAAACTCTCGGACATGGATATACAGGGATGGCCAGAAGCACGGAATAAATTTCATATCTTTTGAATGAGTTATTTTTTTTAAAACATAATAATTAATTTTTCTTCAACCCCCTAACCCCCAGCTACCCTACTTTTTTTTTCAAATGGAAACAAAGGCATGAGGGGGCTCGTTGAAAAGCTTATAGAAAATATATATTTTTTCAATAACAAGGTTTTTAGGTTTGTATAAAACACCTACTTAACAAGTGAAATAAAATTTAATTTTCTTCAGTGTTATCCTCCATGAATTTGCACAGAATAAAATAAAGAATTTGAAACTGTACCTATCGCTGCTAACGCAAAAAAGATATATTTTTTATGTTGCGTTTTTTTGGCACCTCTTACTTGCCAGGCTTTCTGGTTAATTTTTCGCTTTAGTTGTAAATTGGAGTTCGAAACGTTACTATTGTGTCAAAATCAAGTTA
>NW_019416448.1:138676-155087 GCF_000390285.2 Anoplophora glabripennis
GACTTTTCTCAAAGTAGGCTTATGTCAAAACTTATTGATGGATGTCTTATAAACAACGCATACATTCTTAGTAATATTTTAAACTCTAATTAACTTTATATCAAAATTTTAGTGATTTTTGCGACTGTAGCTAATGACTAATTGCAAAACAAACCTATTAATTACATAATTAATTATTATTTTATTGGTAATAGATTAACAAACTAGTAGATATCTTCATCTAAGTCTCGTCCTAAATTTCAACCCGGTATAGTTTTTGTACATCCACACCGTAACATTCTGTATAAATATATTATAAACACCTAACTTATGTACCTGTAAGGTCGACACGAATATTTCATGCAGTTCGAAGGGAAGGTCTGCAAAAAATTCAGTCATCCGGACGGGGTCACGTGTTCATTTCTAAACAAATTATTTAGATCGGTCCACAACGATACGTTTCGCATCTCAACATTCAGCATCCACAGCGGCTGTATCGGAGCGTGCATCGGCAAGAGATCGTGATGTCACGTGCTGCAATTGTATGGGCTGGCACTGTTGATCCATATTGTGGATGCAACACGAGTCCTCTGACAATTTTAAAATGTAACGATATAATTTATTTGTGCCGTTACGCCTATCATACTGTGGGAATCGGGGAGTAATTAAATATAAATTATTCGCTTATTGCCGTAATTTCACCGTAATCATCGTGTGCGCGGCTCGTAACTCATACATTTTATTATGGTGTGAATTGGAATAGTGAACCTTAAACTGGTTTTATATTTCTGATCAAATAAATTCGATCTAGAAATTAGTCAGCAAATTGCCATAGTTTCACATACTGGATGTCCATAACAGACCTTTTTAGTAGTAACGTCAAATACGCCAAATAATAGGCAACCCCATAAAGAATTTCTTAGTATTTTTACTAGATCGATTTCCGACCCTATGTACTTTGGACATAAGTGCCAAAAAAATTTCTTCTTTGTCATGACCTTAAATATCGCGATATTCTGACAATATTAGAAATATTTATGAAGCTTCAAACCCCAAAAATGACAAACTAAAAGAATAATAGAATTTATATATTTAAATTTACAGAACAATATTGACTTTTATAGTAGTTAATAAATTAAAATTATGTCAATGTTACTGAGCATGCGCGTTAAAGATAACTTCATGTAAGCGAAGTAGCCTCGCTACAGGATATCATTCAAGAACAGTTTGGTTATGGTTAAGAGTACGTCTACATATAATAAAACACTTGAAGAAAAAAATACTCGATACTCACACTGACACAGTACAACATCAAGAAAAACAATAAAAATACTTAGTAGAACTATAAAATGCCAAGATTAAACAAAACAAGAGAAAATACGCTAATGATGACAGCAATAATATATCAACAATGAGGAAGGCTATTCTTTCCGAGCATGAGCATTAGGAATAACACGGCTAATGTTAAATTTTTACTTTATTTACATTTAGGAATATTTTTTTATATCTTTTTTGTAAGTCTTAAGCATATTAGTGTATCTATTTTACTAAACACGTGTTGGTTATTAAATACTTCTAAATCCTTGTAAAAATAAATTTATTTTAAGTTATTCATTTTTATAGTATCTATATAAATAGTACACAAGGGTTAGATTTTATACAATTTTAACTATGACAATTTTTTGCGGGATACCTAAATATGTGACGTCACACTAAAATAATCTATTCGGCGAAACGAAAATGGACGAATAGGCTACCGTTTCATATTATTAAATTTATTTTCATTTTCAGTTTATAAGTTTACAAGATGTGTTTGTGTGTTTTCATTGTTAAATTTCTGAGCGATATGAAAAATACACAGGGTGGGCTCTTGAAAACGAAGCAGAGTGAATAATTCTCAGGAAAATTATTTTTCTGAAAAACGCCGAAACAGGTCGATTTTTGATCGAAGGGGAACATCTTTTCGCATAAATTCTTGTTACAGACTCTACCCCCTAGGGAAGAGTGCAACCCCCCAAAAATCTTAATAGGGAAGGAAGATTAAGTGACTCATCGTTGGAAAGGTATTCTAATTATCTACACAACCATGTTTTATTTTTTGAATTTGACCTATTAGGTTCGGAGATAAAGGTAGTTAATGAAAAAACCTACTTTTTACAAATTTATTTGCAACTTACTACATGTCAGCCAATTAAGTGTACAAATTGATGGCCTCCAGCCTCCATACAATAATATAAGTTTTGTAAAAAGCGTTCACGTATGTTTTGTCACATTTCTGGAGTAACTTGGTAGCATTTGTTGACAATGCGTTGGCATAGATCTGGAAGAGTAGTAGGTGGAGTGAAATAAATTTTGGACTTTAAGTGATCCCACAAGAAAAAGTCCAAAGGAAAAAAATCCGACGATCGTGCGGGCCATTCTATGACGCCTCTTCTCCTAATCCATACATACGATCAAGCTCCATCCTGTTGGAATATCATCTGGTCTTCGAGATAATTCTCATTATTTTCGATAATGTTTGCCAACGCTGGATCAATGTTATTCTTCAACAAATCCAGGTATATCTTCGTGGTGTGATTACCTAGTAAGAAGAAAGGGCCAACAATACGGTCACTAATAATTCCAACCCATTTATTTAATTTTTCCGGATGTTGTGTATGACTCTCATAAAATGTCCTTGGGTTAGAATCGGACCAATAATGACAACTATGATGATTGACAGTGCCATTAATAAAAAAGAGCACTCATCCGAGAAGCGGTTATTAAAAATAAAATAAAATAAATTGTAGATTGCGGTCAAAGTCACCTTCATGAAGTTCCTGTGCGAGGTGAATGGTTGAAATTTATGATGTTTTAAAATTCTCTGTATACACATGACCCCCATTCAAAATTATACTCTGTATAGTACATTCATACAAACTTTATGTAAAATTACACAGTAAATCATCGATTATTTTGACGCCACAGAACTTAACGCCAGATAGTAATTTGATGAAGTAAAATTTGAGGTAATTTTCCACTATGTAAAAAATATGCAACCCTTGATGGAATTTGTAATTTTATATACTTTTTTATGAGTGTATGTCAATTTGTATGCTGATATATAATCCAAGAATAAGAATGTATTACCTGAAATACGTTCTAAGGGAGTTGCAACCCTTTAGATGATAAATAAAAAATATTCATGATGAGCATCCTTAAGGGGACCACCCAGTATATAATTAGCGACAAAAGTTAGTCATTGTGTGATAGTAGGCTACCCAAACAAATAAACTGATTCCAGGCCAAATAGTACAATGTATTCGAATTTAGGATTGTACGTATTCATTTACAGTGGCTGCATTTAAGGTGCCTATTTTTTTAAAGTACTTTTCACTTTTCAGTTTTCATTTTACAAATGTAGAAAAGCGAAAATTAATTATGTTTTATAAAAAAACATACTTTAAATAAGTAAGTCTTTTAAGAAGCTTCAGGTATTTATTTTAGATTAAAGTATGTTTAGAAATGAAAGAGAGTAATAAAAGCTTATTATGTATGCAAATCGTAAATAAATATAGTACTGGTGCTTATATTCAATATTTTNTTTCTAAATGAAAAAAAACTTGTTATTGAAAAAATAAAACTTTTTTATTTAGTATGGCTGGATTCGGTTTTCTATAAGCTTTTCAACGAGCCCCCTCATGCCTTATGTTTCCATTTGAAAAAAAAGTAGGGGTATCAGGGGGTTAGGGGGTTGAGAGAAGAAAAATTAATTATTATATAACCGAAAGATGGGAAAAGATCAAAATCAGTTAACGGGTTTCGGCGTTTTAAAAAAAATTTACTCATTCAAAATATATGAATTTCATTCCGTACTTTTGGCCATCCCTGTATGTACACATTTATCAGTGTTGCCTGTTGTTACCTTTTTAAAGAAATCTATCTAAGGAAGTGGCACAGCATGAAACTGCGTTGGAAAATTATTTTGTAAAAACAGTATATGTACTATACAGGGTAGGAAAGTACCGATGGTCTATCTGAAGTTACGTGAGAGCGATAAAGTAAGCCATAGAAATCCATGCGATAGAGAAGGATGGCTATAACGAAGGCGTCTCTTAGTCACCGCCCGTTTCGCCCTTCCACAAATAAGATTCACTTCTTATTTGTGGAAGGGCGAAGTGGGCGTTGACTATTAGAAGCCTTCATTATAGCCATCCTTGTCTATCACATGGATTTCTATGGCTTACTTTATCGCACTCACGTAACTTCTGATAGACCATCGGTACTTTCCTACACTGTATGACTTTGCGACATGTTATTCTTATTTTTTTTATGTCAGTGTGGACGAGGGGCCGAAGATTAAAACAATTTCCCGCCTGTTTTTTTAATAAATTTATATTATTTACATGATTATGTGGAATAGGCATGCGTAAGCATTTGTTGAAAGTATTAAGTTTATTTTGCGATTCTGTGTCACCGACATTGTCTGACCTAATTTAGATAAACTACATAATATTCTAAATCAATCCACCTGAAGCGATATGATAACAGGGCGCTAGGCAGGGAAGAAATGTTAATACACCTTTTTAGTAGTGACGTCACATACGCCAAATAATAGGCAACACCATAGTGCACATTGTCGTGAAGAATTTCCCAATATTTTTACTAGATCGACTTTCGACCTTATGTACTTTGGACATAAGTGCCAAAAAAATGTCTTCTTTGTTATGACTTTAAATATCGCGATATTCCGGCAATATTAGAAATATTTAAGAAGTTTCAAACTCCAAGTGATAAACTAATAGAATTATAGAGTTTACATATTTAAATTTTTAGAACAATATTGACATTTACAGTAATTATTAAATTAAAATTATATCAATGTTACTGAGCATGCGCATTAAAGATAATTTCATGTAAGCAAAGTAGCCTCGCAACAGGAGAAGTTTGATTAAGTGCACGTCTACAATAAACCACTTGAAGAAAAAAAAAACAGTCGATAAACACACTGACGCAGCACAACACCAAGAAAAACAATAAAAATACTTAGTAGAACTGGAAAATGCCGAGATTAAACAAAAGAAGGGAAAATACGCTAATGATAACAGCGATTATATATCAACAAGATCTCACCTACGTATGAGGCTATTCTTTCCGAGCATGTGCATTAGGAATAACACGGCTAATGTTAAATTTTTACTTTATTTACATTTAGGAATATTCTTTTATATCTATTTTGTAAGTCTAGTGTATCTATTTTACCAAACACGTGTTGATTGTTTTTAAATACTTCTAAATCCTTGTAAAAATACATTCATTTGCAATTGTTGATTTTTATAGTATCCATATAAATAGTATACAAGGGTTAGATTCTATACAATTTTAACTCTGACAATTTGTTGCGGGTTGCCTAAATATGTGACGTCACACTAAAATAATCTATTCGGCGGCACGAGAATGGCCGAATAGGCTACCGCTTCATATTATTAAATTTATTTTAGTTTTCAGTTTATCAGTTTACAAAATGTGTTTGTGTGTTTTCATTGTTAAATTTCTGAGCGATATTACGAAAAATACACAGGGTGGGCTCTTGAAAACGAAGCAGAGTGAATGATTCTCAGGAAAATTATTTTTCTGAAAAACGCCGAGACAGGTCGATTTTTGATGGAAGGGGGACATCTTTTCGCATAAATTCTTGTTACAGACTCTACCCCCTAGGGAAGAGTGCAACCCCCCAAAAATCTTAATAGGGAAGGGGGATTAAGTGACTCATCGTTCGAAAGGTATTCTAATTATCTACACAACCGTGTTTTATTTTTTGAATTTGACCTATTAGGTTCGGAAACAAAAGTTGTTAATGAAAAAAACCTACTTTTTACTAATTTATTTGCAAATTACTACATGTCAGCCAATCAATTGTTCAAATTGATGACCTCCAGCCTCCATACAATAATATAAGTTTTGTAAAAAGCTTTCACATACGTTTTGTAATATTTCTGGAGTAACTTGGCGGCATTTGTTGACAATACATTGGCGTAGATCTGGAAGGGTAGTAGGTGGAGTGAAATAAATTTTGGACTTTAAGTGACCCCACAAGAAAAAGTCCAAAGGAGAAAAATCCGACGATCGTGCGGGCCATTCTATGACGCATCTTCTCCTAATCCATACATACGATCAAGCTCCATCCTGTTGGAATATCATCTGGTCTTCGAGATAATTCTTATTATTTTCGATAATGTTTGCCAACGCTGGATATTGATCCAGCGTTCAAGAATAACATTGGTTATTCTTCAACAAATCCAGGTATATCTTCGTGGTGTGATTACCTAGTAAGAAGAAAGGGCCAACAATACGGTCACTAATAATTCCAACCCATTTATTTAATTTTTCCGGATGTTGTGTATGACTCTCATAAAATGTCCTTGGGTTAGAATCGGACCAATAATGACAACTATGATGATTGACAGTGCCATTAATAAAAAAGAGCACTCATCCGAGAAGCGGTTATTAAAAATAAAATAAAATAAATTGTAGATTGCGGTCAAAGTCACCTTCATGAAGTTCCTGTGCGAGGTGAATGGTTGAAATTTATGATGTTTTAAAATTCTCTGTATACACATGACCCCCATTCAAAATTATACTCTGTATAGTACATTCATACAAACTTTATGTAAAATTACACAGTAAATCATCGATTATTTTGACGCCACAGAACTTAACGCCAGATAGTAATTTGATGAAGTAAAATTTGAGGTAATTTTCCACTATGTAAAAAATATGCAACCCTTGATGGAATTTGTAATTTTATATACTTTTTTATGAGTGTATGTCAATTTGTATGCTGATATATAATCCAAGAATAAGAATGTATTACCTGAAATACGTTCTAAGGGAGTTGCAACCCTTTAGATGATAAATAAAAAATATTCATGATGAGCATCCTTAAGGGGACCACCCAGTATATAATTAGCGACAAAAGTTAGTCATTGTGTGATAGTAGGCTACCCAAACAAATAAACTGATTCCAGGCCAAATAGTACAATGTATTCGAATTTAGGATTGTACGTATTCATTTACAGTGGCTGCATTTAAGGTGCCTATTTTTTTAAAGTACTTTTCACTTTTCAGTTTTCATTTTACAAATGTAGAAAAGCGAAAATTAATTATGTTTTATAAAAAAACATACTTTAAATAAGTAAGTCTTTTAAGAAGCTTCAGGTATTTATTTTAGATTAAAGTATGTTTAGAAATGAAAGAGAGTAATAAAAGCTTATTATGTATGCAAATCGTAAATAAATATAGTACTGGTGCTTATATTCAATATTTTTATATTATGTAGTTTCGGTATAGATGAGGTGTACTTTTAAAAAAACTTTGTGCGATCGGACTGTACTAAATTGTAGCAGGTAGCTAAAATTTAATCCCCGACAATCCGTCTTTGTCTATGCCCCTTCAATTTCTCGGTCCATTTCTCTTATAAGTAAACAATATAAAAACAGCATTTCAAAACATGAGGCTACTTTANCTTCTACAAAAGGCAAATCACACGTCGTAACCTTGACATCAGTAAGAGAACTAAAAACTAGATCCAACGACCTACCGTTGCAATTACGCACTCCATTGTATTGACTGAAGTTGAGGAGACTATAACCATCAACAAGACATTCTCCAAGGCGATCATGAACAACGGTTGCAATAAAACAATTTCTTGAATTGTTAAGAGTCCACAAAATTTTGGGCACATTATAATCACCAACGATTAGAAAGCGATCATCAGGGCGCGATTCAACAATATTAGATAAAGTATTCAAATGAGCCATTAGATTTTGCTCCGTGGCGTAGGGTGGCACATAGACGCAACACACATGTAGTCTTACACTTGGATTTAGAGACACTGACACCCACATATCTTCACAAATTCCTGGAGATGTCCACGCAGCTTCAGACCTAGATGAGAGCTTCCTATTAACAGCAATTAACACTCCACCGCCATCTTTTTTCCCGGTTGTTGCTAAATTACGATCCTGACGATAAACTTCATAAGTATTTAAATCAAATAGTTCTCCATCCTGAATCCCTTCATTCAGCCAAGTTTCGGTTAGACATATAATATCTGCACAACAGCTTAGTGAAGATGTATAAAAATCCTGTGTTTTAGACCTTAAGCCCCTGGTATTCTGATAATAAACTGATAACTCCATTGAAATAATATAAAAAAAATGTACTTAAGTTAGTATAAAACCAAACTGCTGCCTACAGTGAAGTTTGCATAGCGGCAAGAGCAGCATCACTGGTAACATGAAGTATTTTACCATTTTGCGGGAAACGCACGAATATTTTACAGTCTCTTGTCCAACAAGTGGCACCACTGGATTTAGCGTAGAGCCTAGTTTTTCTGTAGAGCTGTTTATTCTTGGATGTTAGGTGATCATTAATAAATATCGGACTATCACCAGCAAATCCTATCTCATTGACCCTCAAGCCTCTACGTTTCCTAATGGAAGCAAGGACATTATCTTTCTGCGCACGAGAGTTCATTCTCACAATAATAGACCTAGAATTCCTATTTTTAGAATCAATATGTGGTACTCTGAAACATGAATCAAAACCTACATCTGGTTCCTCAAGGATATTAAAAATGTTATTAATAATGGATGGCAATTTCTCATTGTGATTCTCCGGAATCCCATTGATTTCCAGATTGCTTAAGCGTGCCTGTTGTTGAATGTGATCAACTTCAATTTGTAAATTATTCAGATCAGATGAGGTAGTTGCAACAGTGGACTCTAATTTAGGAATAACTCTAAGTTGTTTTTCAAAATCAACCATTTTTTTAGTGAATTCATCAATTTTATTGCCGTAGAATTCCACAGATTCAGTGACAGATTTTTGCTGATTCATAACAACATCCAAGTTTGCTTGCATTTTATCCATTTTATTGCTCAAGGTATTCATAGTTTCTACTAGTGCAGATAGACATGTGTCAACAGTTGCAGATTTATTAGCAGATCTGTTCTCAGAAGTGTTTTCAATACAGGAGGAACATTTAAATAAGAATCCAGGGAATTTCAGTACTTCAATTGGAATAGGCGGCTTAACGCAGTTCAAATGGGATACGCCACTGCAGGCGCCACATCGTATTAGGTGCCGACCTGAAACCTTGAGTTCACAGACGATACAATTTTCAGCCATAGCCAGTAGCAAAAAAACTTTCCGGTCGGACAAAAACAGAAACACAACAAAGGAACTATCGCCAAGCAAATCGTTTTTAACACTTGAATAAAATTTCCAAATCCACGCAATAGCGCGTGGAAAAATTTATCCAAGAATGAAAATATTGATAACCAGTCTTCAACTAACAGTTGTAAAAGTTTAAAAAATTTCGGAGCACAAATAACCACTTTTATACTGCAAAATGTAAGAGAGGAAAAATTACACGTGTACTACAGTTGTACACACACTACACATTTCTGAGTTCCAAGACTGTTCGATAAGATAAGAAACAGTTTAAAAGAGCATTAATTTTAAGCCCCTAATCCAATGTAAAAACATATTTTGATAACAATACACCAAAAATATACCAAATTCTTATCAGTCTTATCACCCTGCTGCAAAAAAGTTAATGTCGAAAACACCAGGCATTCACGTGAAGTGTAGGATAATTCACAATTATATTTTTGCGGCCAATTCATTTCACATGGAAATATTTGCTTGAGAGAAAATGTAGACACGTACAGGTTAAATTCTAAATGTGTACCTATATTTTAAACAAATGCGCGAAAATTAAGAGTAAAAAAAATTTAATTTAAAAAGAAATACATTATTCTTTGATAGAAAAACTTGTTGAAAACCGCTGAGCTCACACGCATAATTATACTGATGGGAGATCTACAATGTAGTATTGTTAGTATTACACTGAACTCTTACAATCTGTTTGTTCGAAATAGGAAAAAAATAAGCATTTTTTTTAGACGATACATGTGATAAATATGAAATATCTTCATAACATTTTTGTGGCTTTCCTTTCCCTTTGGCATTCCTATCCGGCAATGGTTTCTGGCAATACTTTATGTGTCCTATTTTCATATCTAACATATAAACTCAATTTTCAGTCGTTTACATGATTTTCGTGACGATCATTGCGGTAAACAACTCTGTGCTTTGAAAATTCATTGTGTACAAGTGAAATAATATTTTTTCTATTATACATTCTGATTCCACAGGGCTTTTATTTGTATTACAGTAAAAATAAAGTTATAAATCGTCCAGTTATAAAACGTATATATTGTATCGTAATTTAGAAATGTCGCAAAAACTTGGGAAATGGTTCTAGAAGCCATAGTATACTCCACGCTGATGACATTCTTGACAATATAACATATTATAACTCAATATATTACGAAATTGAATCAATCATCAATACATCATGTACATATATCACAGTAATATATTCCAGAATGCATTCTTCATGTCTTATATCGTTATCGATAAGGAGCTACACGAGCTGCATGGAATCAAGTTATAAAACTGTGTAACACGTGTCGGCTGATCAGTTTTGCGGAAGTTAAAAGTTGGGCGAAATTTTATTAGTTTAATCTGGAACTATTTCCATGCAACAGGGGTACGTAATGGTTTTATCATTGCCTCGTCGCACCTAGTAAATAAGTAGAGTGGATTTGGAGAGCTCGCAGTTTGGCTTCCAAAAAAAGTTGTTTGTTAATTTGAATTGTTTCGCATATAGTTTTTTTTTATAAAAGTACTTCTCTTTGTTGCCATTGTTCTTCATCTATCAGACTTAAAGCCATAGATCCTAGTAGAAAATTAAGAGGACAACCACCGTCTAGGAAAAAAATTGGCTACTATGCAATATGCATGTTGCTTTTTTTGTCGAACTCTTAACTCTCGGTTGTTACTGATATAACCTGTGGAGATGGAGTAATTGGTTTGTATCTTCATATTTCAATTTAACTGGCTGGATATTGAAAAATATTGTTTTTTAATGGCCCATGCTGTTTAATAGTGTTTAATAAATGTAAAAAAAATGTAAAATTTTGAGTTGAACTATGATCGAACAATTTCTGGGCTGATTGCCAAGTACTCCGTCAGTAGACTAGTGCTCTAGCAATTTCTCTACATTGTTACAGCCGTAAGGCCAGGTTATAAATATATCGTCAACATATCTGAATATTTTATTTTTACAGATGCTGTCTCCAGGACTTTTTTCTAGGAGGTTTCCTTGTAGATGTTTGCCATAGCTGTTTCTTTAGTTTGTTTATGAAATTGTTCCCTAAAGAAAAAAATCCACCTAGTCCTCACTGTTGCCTTTACTACGTTTTTATTCTTGTCTTTTGCAATGAGCCTTCGTTGAAGTTCCTCCAAAGCTTTGTAATGAACCTGTTTTATTTTTGATTTTTATTAAGTCTGAATTTAAAAATATTTCTTTTTATTTCGGATTATTTTACCCCGGCGGCGAGAATTATTGATTTTTCTACATATATATGAAATATCCACTCGCGGGTCCGACCGGCCGATACCCCACTCTGACAAGCCGTTGGTCACGTGGAGGTCCCACCACGACTGGTGTCAATCCGGTGGGGATTTGGGCAACAAAAGTCCTCGACATTCCCCGAAACCGACAGTTCGTATCCAGAACTCAACACCGAACAGACGTCCACCGCCAGCAAGAACTCTCCACCGAAGCCAGCCCAGAATAACCAGTGAACCTAGTAAGAATTATTTTCCTTATTATTATCCGTTCCAACCGGGTACAAGTCCGAAAAGATTTGTACACTTTAAGTGTGGAATTACTGTGGGCCCGAGAAGAATATTCTTGGTAACCCACACACAAATTCCACCGTCCGTCTCAACCCGCACGACAGTGCAATCGTTGGATTCGGCGTGTTAAACCCAATCCTGACGAAGCCGTCGTGTTTACTACAGCGTTGCTTGGTGTCCCGCACCTTGATGTACGCTGGGTAATAGGGGATATGTGAACCAAGACCTAGAGGTTCGGCGTGCCCACCCAATCTCCGGGTCGTTCCATATAGTATCCGTACGCTTCTCCCTGGTCGGCGTGTATACCCATCAGACCGAGAAGCGTTGTATACAGAGAGTCCGACACCATCGGCCACCAGGACGTATAAAGCTTAAAGGCTAGTACGAATTGTAAGGCGAGATACTTCGGATCCCGTTTCACCATCCTTTCTTTCCGCCTTGCACCGCTTGGGCTTTCTTCGCTGGTTATTGCTATCGCTTACCGCTTACCGCATTCCGCTTACTAATTTTGCATTGCTTGCTAGGCCATTATACCGATATTTGACCGCCCGCCTGTTTAAAATAAGTCCGAAATAATTCCGAATAAATTTTGGTTTATTTTCAGAATCAGCGGGGACCAGTAAAAAACGTCTATAAATATTTTAATCAGACCGTCTAAAATCACCTTTTCCTTTGTACATAAAAACCGTCTACGATTGTAGAGTAATAAATATTTTATTTCGATCCCGTTTGCAAATATTTATTTCTTTTCTAAGGTGATAAGTAAAATGGTAAAAAACCCAGAGTTATGACTTTTTTTAATTTTGTCTCTTTTCACACTGATTTTGTATATAATTATTGTTAATAAACTTGTAAATAATTTCAGTCGTTTAGTAGTGGGTAGGAATAAAAATTGACACTATATGTATTTGTAATAAGTATTAATATTTTCCCTGTGTGAATAAATCTAGTAAAACTTAATAGGTTTATTTCTTTCACCGTCGAGGTAAAACGATAACATTCCGAACCAGCAAAAACGCTGATATCGTTTTGTAGAGCTCCCGTTAAATTTCATATTTAAAATAAAACTACACTGAGAAAACTACTCTCTGCCGAACTCTCTGCCGTTTTCTCCTAAAAGAAATTCATTGACCCCTGGAATTAATTTTCTTCACTGTAGCTACCTGTGCACTTTACTCTAAACCGAGGGTAAGGGATACGTGGAGTTTCCCCCACGTCAAATTTAGGGAAACTGGCGCCCGAGAATAAAACCGAATATTTAAATTATTAACTAACGTCATCGTTTAGAGTCCAGTCCGAGGAATATAAAACCTTTCCGAAAAATTAAATTACAGGGGGTGTACACACCATAGTTAAAAGTAATAAAAATTTACACCGAACGATCCATAAAGAGAGAACCGAGGAAAAGTGCGTCACAGCTTCTCTAATTGACACTTTTGTGAACAACAATGTCACTTCAAACTTCACTAGGATACTGCCTCCCTTAATTTTGTCTATAAATTCTTTAGCATTTTTAACATGATACTTCTCACTAGATCTTTAAATTTGTATGGCACATATCGGGCGAGCGAGTGAGTGACTGATCCAACCACCATACGTTCGGTTTGTGGACTTTTGCAATAAAGTTGTGGTGTTTTTGAAACACTTGATGTTGTACCTTTGGAATGTTAGACTGGGTTGTTCTGGTTTCTTATACATCCGATCCTGTAGTATGTCGTCTACTTAGAATATGTACTTGGTTGTGGCCAAGACCACAATTGAATTTCTCTGTGGCCTGGAGTTATTGTCCATTTTCCCGAGTTTCTTTGACGTCTTAGACTCATATTCTAGTCAGAATTGAAGTATAACAGTTCTTGAGACATGTGCTGTATCAGTTCTTACTTTTTTCACGTCTTCTTGCGAGGAACGTCGGAAAACCTCAGTGTTCAGAACGCTAATAATGTCATATATGAATTGTCCATAGCGAAAAGGCAAACCCATTTGTAGAATCATAGTCGAGTTCCACACATGCTAGATTAATGACTTTGACTTCCTCTCCTTTATACTCCTTTATACTCCTTTATACATATAAAGGTTTGTTGCTGATCAGTCTGTCTACTAGATCTCAGATGTCTCTATCCAATTGCTGGGAAGGTGGAAATGTACTTCTAGAAGATTCTCATTTTCTTCTAGTTGCTTTCTAATGTTTCTGATCCTCTCTCGTAGAAGTGAGGTTACTTATGTTTGAGCGTGACATTTTACCAAAAATCTTGGTGTAATTAATTTGTTTCAGCATCGGCATAAGATTGGCTTACAACTGCTCTTTTTTCGTTATGTTTTCTCCAGATTGCGTGAGGTGGCGTAGGTTTCCTTCTTGTAGAGGCTTCTTAGTTTAGTTTGACTTCCCAATGTTTCCAAAAACTTATTCAGGAGCAATTTTAAAACGAGATTAAATTCTGTGGCCTGGTATATTTTCAGTAATTTTGAGCATCTTTTTTGGTGAAAATGAAGTTTTTCTTTGAAACATATGAATACAGTAGAAAAATTAACACCCAAACAGTTATGAGAAATATCGCTACCACTACAAGATAGGCGAAAACTGGCAACATAGTTCTGAAAAATTTATCTATACCAAACATCGGGATTGTGCATTGAATTTTGAAAAAGAAAGACAATAAATTTATTGTCCACAAAAAAAATAATATTTTATAACAATAATAATTAATAATATATGGCATCTTATTTCAAAGCACTCCGTATAATTTTCAGCCTTTATGATTCATGCCAGTGTTCCCAAAATATTACACTTGTTAGATTACAACTCTGCTCTCAGCGATTCAAACAACTTGTTCAGTCATCATGGAAAACAGATATCGATTTCCTCCTCCTTTCATTAATGTGTGCAATTTTAATGACCAAGTTTTCATCGAGATGCTGTGACAGCTTTGCTTAGTCGGCGGTGTCCTATGGGATTAGAAAAGTTGAACGTCGTCTGCAAACTAACCAATCATAATCATTCAGTTACCGATATACAAAGCGCATTATTCAATTAATGTCCGCTCTGTAGCTTACTAGATCTTTAATTCAAAGTAATTGAAGCCGATTGTGTTTTTTACTACGTTGTTTTCTACAACAAACGTCTAAAGCATCTGAGTTTGCACTGATTTATCGTTCAGCGTGCATGTTGGTTGCCGTTCTGGTTACCGAGAAAAAGCTGAATGGTCAACAGACATCCTCCGGGACTGGTTCAGTGATCAGTCCATTAAGGATAGAAGTAAAGAAAATACAGTTCGATGCCTTAAAAGGCGGAGATCGTGCGGAATTAATAGAGTACACCTAGAGTGACAAATTCTTGAGCAAGCACGGTGAATGTTTAATCCGCGAAAAAGAATATTTTCTGTCAAGAAATTCTGCGAGATGGGGGTAATAATAATAAAGTACGTCCTAACTATGATCAAGGGATGAAATAAGAATATAGTGGGATGGTTCTGATCAGTAAAGCTGTCTAAAGTCGTGAACGGAGTACCTTTGGAATGCTTTAAATTATCTCGTTGGAATTTGGATAATTTATGTTCGAACTCAGGTTCACTTCGCTCTGGTTATTTTACGGGGGAGCGGAATCGTCCATTAACTCTGGGAATAATACGAATATAAAGCGAAACGAATACAAATCACATTCTTGTATGAGTTTACATTTTTCCAAGATATAATAAATTATGTACGAAGCATTCTTGTTTGTTTCATGGTTCATTCATTACTTAATGTGCGGTATTCTCATCGCGGCAATCTCACTCTCACAATCAGTTGTGTAAGAAACTAATGACTGATTTTTGTTGAAGAGCATATTTATTTTATTTTTATATTCTTTGCATATTCTCGGCGCACAACTTTTAACAGATTGTCAAATTTAGTTTTGTAGGCACTAACGAAACTGAAAATTGTTTTTTCATAGAACTGTAACCATAATATTGGTCTAAAAAAATACTACAGGAGTTTCGAAATTAATGAGTCAAACTTAAAATTAGGCTGTAATTGGTAAAAGTTAGAAAAAATACTTTATTAATTAATTATTTATTTTAGGTGCAATGAAGTGCTTGGTAACTATGATGCAAGTTAAAAATGTAATAACTAGAACCTTTTTTTTGATAAAATGGAAGGTATATGTCTTTCTTAGGTATAGTTTTTCCGAAGTCAATTGAAGAACCAATATCTTCAAGGTATGTAACAGGCTCGGTCGCTAAGCAGCATAGCAACTCGGCATTGAAATATTTGAAAAATTGTTTTGTTTAAATTTAATCTAATTTTAATAAAAAAATAATAATAAAAAATTAAATTAAATAAAAATTAATCCATTAAATGGAAAAGAGAAGAAAGGAAAATTTTTATTATTATTTTTTGTTTAAATTACTATGAAATTGACCAAAGTGGGATTAATTCAAGAGCGATTTTCTCAGAAACCGTTAAAGATAACGATTTGAAACAAGAGTACCTTTTTAACGTAAAACAGTTCGGGAAAACGGAATTTGCTGTCCAATTTGTTAAAAAGTCAAAGATGAAAAAGTTACACACGCAAAGTACCAAGGGCCCCCCCGTACCCACCCCAATGGACCTTGTGGAAATAAATGGATTAGTCCATCAAATTGCTCATCAAAATTTAGCTGTGTATACCAAATTTCATTCATTTATCACAACGCGATTG
>NW_019416448.1:156643-283420 GCF_000390285.2 Anoplophora glabripennis
CTCTGATTTTTTCTAATCACATTTTGTCAACTCTCCGTTTCCAGGGTATTGAACATGAATTTGAAATTAGTTTTGTTTGCGATTTTTTCAATTGAAAAAAATATTTTATTAATTTTCAGCTATCTCGAAATGACGGGAATTGGTAAAATTTCATAAAAACTTGAGACTCACATAAAGTAAATAATTACTAAAAATATTTTACAGTAATTCATTCATTATTTTATAATAACAATATCACGTTAATCACTACACTATGTGGGCGAACAAAATTATAAAGCTAACCCTGGAAACTTGTGACGTCAACCGAAAAATGGCGTACATATTTACCTTTTATATATTCCTTTTTTTTACTTACCTAAAGAAGGAAACTTTTCGCTTCTCTTCACCAACTCGATCACTTGTATTTATACAACGTTTTACAATACACTTGCCCATGATAAAACGTCTAATTATCGAAATCACAGCGATGCGTACACATCAAATGCTAGGACACGACTGAGCGCTGGGCACCAAATCAGGCTCCGAAGTGTTTTCACCAAAGTCGCTCTATAAGCCAGTCTAGGTGGTCTGTGGTCCCAACACACACAATTTTTAGGACTGCATTTTTAACTTTAAATTTTAGATTATAAATAAGTTATCTTTGTAATATATTAATAATTTTCTAGCTAAGAGTTGTACGTATCATTTGTGGGAAAAACAGTCCATTTATTCATTTAACTGAGTTCATGATATAAAAGGTAGAATTTTTAGTTCAGCATTAAAAATCTGACTTTTTACCATTTCTTTCTGTTAGTTATGTGGTAGAAAACAGAAACTGGATATTTTCAAATGTGTCTTTAGGAAGATGTAGTAAACTTACACAGGACTATAAACATTTTATAATAATTTATATAAAATTATTATAACCATAATTTTGATTTAAATTCATGAGTTTGGTATAAGTTTTCCTAACATTACATGATTAAAATAAATTCATACATCATTAATTATTGCTTCAAAATTATGTAGAAAACTTAATTTTTTAGCAACTGCTTCAACATTTTTCACAAGTAGGTATAAGGAATTTTTAAAGGCAGTTTTTTTCTGTAACATAGATTTTTCCGTAATAAATATAAATTCGGCAACATTTTTTTAACGAAACAAATACTGGCTCTCAATAAAAGTATACGTATACAATATGGACATAGAATAGTCCTTTTACTGTTGGAATATGGAAATGTGAACTACTCATTTAGATTTGCTGGGGATAAGTTATGGTTTTGGTTCAGCGAATTTAAAAGTCTGCGGACATAGTTCTTTATTTAAGCTGAAAAATACAACAATAATTAGGTACATTAAAACAATAATTTAATTTCCATATAAAAAAGCATGACTACAAAACCAATGTGGCTTTATGACGTGTAAGCGGTATATGAATCGAATATACCTCGTCAATTTTGTATTTTTTCCACATGGAAAAAAATATTCGGCGGACGTTGGAAGAAAAAGAATAAATATCATATATTTCTAGTTATTGAGACATATAAAAAATATATAAATTGTCACATATATTTAAAGAGAAATGTCAGTTTCTGAAAACGGAAATAGATAAATACTTGAAGTTAGTACGGCAAAAATAGTTTCATATAAATAATTTTGACGGATCGTTTTTGGTGCAAAGGCTTAATCCATTTTCATATTTATTCACAACAAAATCAATAGAGCAAAAAAGTAAAATTTTTTACCTTTATAACTTTGGGAACACGTAGAATAAAGTGAAAATATATTGACTTCTGTAAATCTTGTACGAAAAAAACTGTTTCGCCTGTTTTCGAAGTACAGGGTATTCAAGTTGGACGAAAAATATTTACTTTTGGAAATATGTGTGAGACTATTTTTTAAGTATTTGATATCTCGGTAAAATCACATTTTTTGAATCCGTATATCAATTTATTTCTTTATCAAAAACACATTGCTTTATTTAAAGTAAAATGGTAAAGTTTAAGTAGTAATAATAGTAGCAGGAAAATAGTCTTGAGGTAAGTGTGCAGACTATGAAATACACAATATTAAATATTTATTTGTTATTTGTTATTTTAATATTACCTTCATCATAGTTTTCTAGGAAAAATGTAATATAATATTCCCTAAAATATAATAGAAATTCCTAGATATTTTAGAAAAAATAACCAGGTTGTTTATTTTATTTAATGTTCCCTTTTCAAATAAGTAAGACAAGCTTTCTTTCCGTTTAACTTTGTCCATCTTGTACTCGGTAAAATGCTTGTATTACTTTTCAAACAAATTAAAGTACAATAATTTATTCTAAATAAAATCCCTTCGCCTGAGCCAGTGTTGTGAAATTTTTCGTTTTAAATTGAATATGTAAAAAATTGCGTTTTTAATAATGCCTCGTCAGGACGTTCGACTGACGAGTTGTCGCGCGTAATGAAATGCTGTTTTTGTAAATCGTTCTCCTCGTATCTCCTTAAATGGCTGTTAAAGCGTTACTCCAGAATGGCGTGGATGCTGTTCGGGGGGTTCGCCTTAAAATCGCGAATAAATTTTATTATGCTTGACTGGCACTTTTTATACTGGCGGGATACGTTCAATAGCTTATATATAAAAATTAACAAGGCTGAAAGGAAGTCTGTGGGGTAATGGAACTTGAAAAAATTAACAAAACGGTGCCGATCGCGCGGATCAGAAAGTTTTTTTGGCTACGAAACCGGAGATGATTGATGATCGTGTTTATAATATACAGAGCGTTCAAAAGTTGCAGCTGCACTTTAAATTCGCGAATAAATTTAATTCTGGCACTTTTTATACTGCTTATATTTGCACAAAATTAGCGGACTTGGAAGGGGAAAAAATAGCAAAACAGTGTCGATGGCGCCTATCATAAAATTGTCTTGTCTGCAAAACCGGAGATGATTGATTCTCTTAATTATAATTGTTTACAGTGCATTCAAAAGTTGCGTTGCAACAGAACTTTTAATTGATAATTCTGAATTTCAGTTACTTTTTTTAAATAATCCATGAATTTTCAAAAAGGAAGCTTCTTTGTGTAAATAGTGAAAAACATTGAGATTTTACACCTATTTCAAATTTTCTTGGAATCTTAATGTATAAATATTATTTTCTAAAAAAAGTGACTTTCATTTCGTTCATTATTTTGGTTTATGGTGTTTTGCAGAAAAATGAGTTTTGTGAAATTGGAACAACAGGGCTGTTATCAACAACAACGATCTGGGTTTTTGTTGGCTAGTCATAGGCATGTTTATGGTAAATAAGTAAATAAACAGGTAGGTACAAATAAAAATAAATAAATTTGCGTATTTTATCAGCGAAAGGTCGGTTTTTACCCCTTGGCGCGTTCGACATTATTAGAATATTAAAACAGGTATACACGAAGCAAACGCGAAGCCAATAACTATCGTTATTATCGGTTTCGTATGGTGCGCTGTAGTGAAAGGCCGACGCGACGGCTATGATCATCCGACCGAGTCCCGAGCTTTAGTTATTAAGTATTTTTAAATTGTATCAACTATCACATAAAAAATGTGCTAGAAATGAAGAACATCTAAACCCTGTTTTTTAGGATGGCTTTTTCTATTGGTCAATTTATATAAAGGGTGTCCCACAAATAAGTGTTAAAATTTTAACGATTTAGTTCATTAAAAACTTTTGTTTAATAAAGTTTTTTTCGAAACCTTAGTTCTGAAAAATTCCAAATTTTTCTTAATCGCCACTGGAGTAAGTCGAAACGTTTAGTTGAATTAATAATAGGTATTTGTGTTAACAAAAATTTGAAGATGGTGAATCTTCTCATACGATACATTTTTAAATCTTACCATTATTTTAATCCATGCACAGCTTGTTACTGTTATTTTAACAGGTAGAAAATGACAAAAATACCAGTTTTTGAAAAAAAATGTACAAACGTTTTTGCTCTTGATATATCTCGCAGAGTATTACATACAGTGGCGGCTCTTGATTCCATAACAGGGAGGGTGGAAAAATTTAGGCACAAAGTATTGAAAAAATAATCAAATATTGGGTAGTTTTATATTAAATACTATTGAAATATAGGGAAAATGTACTCGACATTATTTTTTATAGTACTTTTTATATATTCTTCTGCTTCTCCGAAATAAACTTTTCAATTGCTTTTTCATTAAAGTTTGGTATTTCTCGCATCATTGACTTTCCAATAGATAGCATTGTAAGTGCTACAATCAATTTAAAATTTTACATTTTTTATTAAATGTACAAGAAACTAAGTACGTAACGACATTTTACACCACACCTCAACAAATTGCGTTTATTATGAAAAAAAAGCGATGAATAGCTTTTATTTGGTTTAAACAGAGGCCAAACTGCAAAGTAACTAAGCGCTACTCTCACTCCGTCTTTCACTGTTGCGCGGCGGTAACCATGACCACCGCTGTAAACACTTTAGAAATGTAGAGGCGAGCTACAAGGTGCTCACTTATTTCACTTTTTCAAACGAATTTTTCGAGTTAAATTAACTGCACATTACAAACTAAATATTTCGTTTTTAAGGTTAATCTATTTAATTATGTAACATTGTAAATTAATTTTTTTTTATTATGAAAATTTCTAGAAGGGCGGCGCCCCAGAGGCCCCACCGCACCAGCTATTTTAAATAAAATACAAGGTTGGTGCTGTAAGTACACATATGAAAAACTTTTTTAGTGATATTTATTATATTTTATTACTCTCTACGACTGAATTGCCTTTTTTGGTGACGTAAATGCCGAAATAAGTTATGACACCCTTGATTTCATAAATAATCACTTTAAAAATGATAAATTGTGTAGATATTAAATATTTCTGTAAGTAATGCGCATCCCCATAACTGCCTGACGAAAAAGGGGTACAGAATTATGGGAAAAATAAATGATCTCCGCAAATGCTTAAGGATAATATATCAGTATTTTTTCTGTTCGGTATTTTTGATTCATTTCTTTGAAATGGTCTTCTATAGGATACGCCTGTTTCATATCCTATTCCAGTTTTTCTGGTAACAGTTTGATTTCAATAAGTTATTTAAATTTTATATTTTACTTATGTAAAATGTGATTCGTACAGAGGAAAAATATATTACAATCGGTACGATATTTGTTGAGATAGAATTCCAAGAAGACCCCTGTCACTTTCTTGGAATTAACCGCATTCGACACCCGAGGTAGAAAGACATTGGCGGAAAATTTCAAGGCACGCCCCTGCTGCGCTAAATTGTTACAGTAGTACTGATAACAGAACTTTATTGGCTTGTTCTTTTCTTGGAATTCTATCTCAACAAATATTGTACAGACTGTACATGAACTCATTAATTTGTACATACAGTGTGTAACAAAACCCTATTACCAGGGCTCGATTAACCTATGGTGAGGTCCGGGGCTACAAGATCTACGCAGGCCGTCTTCCTAAAAAAAATATATTGAATTTCAAAATCTAAACAGGTTTTTGTTTGATCCTAAAAAAGCTAAAATTCATTTTGCTAGACCTACAGCCCCCGTATGCGGCATGAACTATACTTTATTATGTTCTATCCCGTTCAAATCAAGTTGAATAAATATTTTGTTTTCGGACGAGAATTTAATTCGAAATTATTATATGCTCAAAAAGCTGATATTCCCATTTCTGTAAAGGCAATTATTTAGGGTCATTAAGTGACATCTATACACAAGTAACAGCAAACCAAATTTCAATTAAATCGGACAAAGCGTAACATTTTAGAGTTATTTTAACGCTATCTAACTGTTAAACGAAACAAATTGGTGCAGAGATAAGTTGTTTTAAAACACCTTATTTTTGAGTTCCTTACACAACCCTGTGCCTGTTCATTTACATACTAATGACCCTACACAGTACAAACATGGCAACATTCACATTTATATCTTTCTTCGATTATCTTGCACTTACATATATTCGCCCGTATAAGCTCCCAGTTGTTTTTATTCGTAATAAAAAAAGCCTCTCGAAGATATCTCAAGATATTCTAATTTGACCGTCTCCAATTAATTTCTAAAATCCGTTTCTAGCCCAAATTTCGAGCACTTTGCACTGGATTTACTTTGATTCCCCATGGAATAGGCAAGTCCATTTTCCACAAGAAATGAGTTACATATGGAATCTCCTATAAATCTAGGTGTCCATCTTTTGGTGTAAGAATCAGGCAAGTCTGTGGCATATAAGTAAAGATATAATGACAAACGATTTACCTGTTTAACCAATTTATCCCAAGAAACGGGAAAATCCAGGACTTGCCTAATTATTGCTCCAAAATGCGTGTAATTTGTGGTGGGGATTTGTCTGTAGGTGAGATTCGTCATCTCCTATAAATCTAGGTGGTCATTTTTTGGTGTAAGAAACAGGCAAGTCCAAATTTAAAAAAAATAATAAAAATATATTGTTGACTGAAATGTTTACTTTTTTCCGCTAGTCTAACGCATTTAGTCTATATTATATAAAATTGAAAAAAGTTTTTTAAATTTTCCCAACATTTTAAAAAAGTGGACTTGTCCGGTTCTTGCACCAAGTTAGTCATAAAACCTGTTTATGATTAGGGTATAGTTTTATTATTATTTTTCCTATTTTATTCAAAACTACAGGACCTAGAGAAAATTTTACTTCACTGGCATCTCAGTACGAGGTCTGTTCAGAAAATAACTATTTTTTTGAATTTTATTTTATACATTATACCTACATTGTTTCCTTCAAAGTACTCGCTAGATTCACACATTTTTTCCAGCGGTGTTTCCATTTCGCGAAAAGTCCTGGATAGCTTCATTTGAAATGACTTTTAAAGTCTGTGACGAATTTGCTTTGATGTCATCAATATTCTGAAAAAGATGCTCTTTTGGCACCGATTTTAATTTCGGAAATAAGAAAAAATCGCAAGGAGCCGGTCTGGCGAGTAAGGAGGGTGAAGGAGGACGGTAATCTGATTTTTGGCACAAAACTGACTAGTCGATAAAGCTGAGTGTGCCAGCGCATTGTCTTGGTGCAAGAACAAAAACCATGAGTTGTCTTGCCACAACTCTGGTCATTTTTTGCGGATTTTTTCACGTAACCGCTGTAAAACGCCTTGATAGTACACATGGTTCATTGTTTTACCATGAGGCAATAATTTAAAATGCAAATCACTTTGACATTGGATCGAGACTGACGTGCTTTTTTGGAGCGTGGATTGTTTAAGGAGTTATCGACAAACGTCCACACGAGTTTCTTTCTGTTGTTCGGTCATCAAACGAGGAACAAATTTTGCTAAAATTCGATGCATGTTCAATTTTTCAATCAAAATTTCATGGCATGACCCAGTTTAGATGCTACCCCGTTTTGCAATTTCTCTGACAGTTCATCGACAATTTGCACGCACCAGATCTTTAACTTTCTAAACGTGGGAGTCACCAGTTGAAGTTGAGGGTCTTCCTGGTCGAGGATCATCTTCAATTGACTGACGATGACTTTTAACCGCGAAAATCATTCGTAACTTTGCATATGACCTAGAGCATCATCTTCATAAGCTTGTTTCAAAAGTTGAAACGTCTCTGTGAAAGTTTTTCTTAGGTTCTCGCAAAATTTTGCGTTGCATCTTTGATCCAGAAAATCGCACATTTCAAAAATCGTCACTAACACGTAAAGGCGTTGCACTTAAATAACAATATCACGGAAACTAAATGAGACATCAACAATCCAAGATTATGTGATTACAGAGGAGGTTATGCGCCACGCAATGCTGCCAACCGCGTATCACTAAATAACTCCATTAGTACATAATTCAAAAAGTTTGGTTATTTCCTGACAGACCTCGTATGTACCTTTGGATGTTTTTATTTGGATTTTGGTCTCCATTATGTTTTGATAATTTTTCTTCATAAATTTTCCTCGTTCTGTATTTTATGTATTAATATTTAAGAGAACAACGACCGCTGTGCCTAGTTCAGTCTGCGAAGTTTTAGTGTCACAAAAATAGAGTGGGAGATAAATAAAACCAAAAAGCCTTCGCAGTCTCCTCCACTGACAACCACTCATTTTCCAGGGCGTCGTCTTGTCTCTGGTTTCTGTAAGTGTGCATTTTTACTTTCATTTTCGCCCCGGTCGTTAGCATTTTCCTCTACCGATGTAAACAGAATCTTGATGGTCTTTACTGAAACGGAAGTGACGTATTCTATCGCGGCATGCAGTTCGGACAGAACTCATTATTTATTCATAACGCGCCGTTACTTCTCTCCCTTCTATTTTACAATCATTCCCTTTGCGTACGGTTTTTCTAGCGCTCGCACTTCGAATTGAATTAAAATTGTTTTAAAGGTGTAGGGTTTAAGGAGACGAAATAGAATGGCTTGCGCGCGGATAATATTAGGGTGAATCAAATATAAAGTGAAACTTTTTCTAAATGTATTTACTTTTCACTTCTCTATTATGTTTATTTTTTTCTTGTTTGGTTTTCTTAAATACGGTTACCACAAACATACTCATTATGCCCCAAGGCATAATAATGCATGGGTGTTATCACTGATTTATGCTCGCTAATGTACTTTCTTTAAATGTTATCTGAACCAAAATGAAGCCCTGAAAAAAATAGTTTTTTTATTTTTATCAATTTTTAACAATTTGAGGAGAAAAATAATATTCAACAAAGTTAAAAATATAGTTTTCGAACATAAATGAGAAATTGTATGAGCTTAGATTTTTGAAATTCTTAAAAAACATGTTGATTTTGTATTTTATTAATGAAAATACTGTTATCTTCTGTTGAAATAATAGTCATTTGGTTTAAGGAGGTATATCGGGTTTACTCAAATGCACAGATGTACTTGAAATTTATATAGCGTATTAGCCAGTGCTCCCTCTGCGCGTCATATTTTTTTGATTTTTTTTTTGAATCTAGATTTTGAGATATTGTTGTTGAAAGTTGTTCATTTTAACATAGGTTTATATGGCGAAGATGGACGGTGCGGCTCTTTTTTTGTCCATAACTGAGAAAAAAATGTAGAAATTGTGAAACAAAACTTTTCCATAGATAGTACACAGTATTATCTTATTTTTGATGTAAAACTAAATGTAAGTTTTGAACATAGTACAGCTGTATTAATTAGAAACAGAAACCAATAATTGCATTTCTGACTTGAGGATTAATGTGGCAACGTCGCAATCAGCTGACACCAAGGAGGGAATACATTTGAAAGACTTGATAAAAACGAAATTGATTTCAAACATATACATTTTTCCTAAATCCCATGTACATTGTTATCAACAGTAAATTATCCACAACAGATTATTTTTTGTAATGTTTTTAAAAAACTAGATTAATTAAAAAAGGCTAGGAAGCTGTGATATATTTATTTACAGTTGATAAATCCTTTTAATATATTTAATTGTTTATAAAAAAAAACATGGTAATCATTCCCCAGCAATATTTAGGTAAAGTTTGCTTTACTTGATTAATATAATTAGTAATACTTGAGATAAAAGCATTTGTACGGAATAACAAAGGAACATAAATATTTCTCAGCAAACTTTATATCTAAAAAATTAATTATAGTTGCAAAACTTTTTTTTATCATTACTAAAGTAATTTCTATCACAGAACCGTCAAAATTGCATCCAACATTTTCTTTGATTTGGACGAGAGATGGGCGCGAGTGTCATTTCATTTCTTTAGAACTAAATTATCATAATTATTTTCTCGTTGTTATACCAGTTCACATGATTTACGCATTTTAAATAAGGGATACAAATCTTCGCGAGGATAATACGATATATTTGCTATATATATTAAAAATATTTTACATAGTTTACACACAATACATTTTTGAACGTGTACGCATGTTTACCCGAATTTGACGCGCAATATCTCCGATGTCCGAGGTCTGTAGGTTCGCAGTGTGTACAATTGCTAGTCAATTATTAGCGTTGTTGCCACATCTACATAGTCTTTATGCGTTCATTAAATATAATTTAAAACTACTTAAATATAATATTTTTATGTTGTTAATTAGTCGATATGTATGCTATGTGCATATTGAGTAGATTTCTTTCTATACAGATAATGTTTATCGCAAATAATTTCAATAGAATTTAATTTTTTCAAGTTGGCAGCGGGTTTTAGTCCCATAAGAAAAGCATAGGACCCCCCCTGCGATTCTCACTTCTCTCGGACCCCGATATACCTCCTTAACTAGGCAGTAAAATACAAGATTTAATGCCGCTGCTGGTATTTAATAGACGAGGCGCAGCCAAGTCTATTAAAACAGCGAAGACATTAAATTTACTTTACTGCTAAGTTAAACACATAATTTTTTCGCCGATCAATTTTAATTTTATTGTAAACAGCAAACAACGCTATTTATTTTATATTATTAAAATTGTCTTTCATGAATATTAATAATTTCATCAGGTCGTCTGTGGTTGTTATGAGACGAGCGTTATTAAATAAATAACTTAGGTTACCGTGGCTCATGGAGTCACTGTAACTGACGTAGGTATGCAGTAATCGCCATATTGATGCTATTTAAATCCATAAAAATAACTATTTATCATTTGATATGGAAGAATTTTCATTAACTCTGCCAGAAATTATTGAATCAGCAAAACAAATAGAGTGTAATTTATTACCAGAAGACTATCATTATTTTGGGTGGGTGGCAATGATTTTTGCCATAGCTGGGGCGTGTCGATGTGATTAATTACTTCAAATAAAAATTAGAGCTATTGAAGATATGGGAAATTGCTGATCACTCTGCCAACTACAAACACCAAGAAAAAAGATCCTTTATTGTAAAGGAATATTTAGACATATGTCGGAAATACAATAGATAATAGATTTTTTTTAATATTCAAATAGTAAAGCATATAACCAATTAATAGAAATTCATATATTAGGGAAAATGCCACAACAAATTGCTGCGTTTCTCAAATTGAAGGATGCTCACGAATATACAGGACGACATTGTTTCCGTAGAACTTCAGCTGCACTATTAATAATTTCAGGAGCTGATATCACAGCTTTAAAAAAGCATGGTGCATGAAAATATCTTCAACGGTAGCTGAAGACTATATTGAGGAACCACAACTCGTAAAGCAGGTGTTAGCAAAAAAAATTCGCTACCACTTTGGAGGATTCAATAGACTAGTGAAAACACTTCAACCTAAGTGTAACCTAAGTAAATGTTTCAAAACAAACAGGACATATCCTTTACAGGCTGTTCTAATTTCACCATAAATATTTACAATAAATATAATTACTTCCGTTAAAGAACAAATTTTAATGATTCTAATGCCTAGACAGTAAATGTGACACTTTAGTGCCTGACAGCTGTCACTAAAACTATGTCTTTAATCTCGATCGGCGAAAAAATTCATTATTAATGTTAAAGGTTATATACATTTTGTTTTTTATTGTTTGTTTGTGTTAGGAAATTATTTAAAAGTACATAAATAATGCCGTCGTACACCAACGTAGAAATGGCAGACAGCATTGGTGGTATGGACGTGCCAATGGTAATGGACTTGAAGCTCGTCGTCTGTATGCTGAGACTTGTCCTAATCGTTCGTTGTAACTTGTCGAATATTTACTAGACTCTATTAGCGGCTAAAAGATCCAGACTTTGCCACATCCAATGTGTACAAGCACTTAATCTACCAAATGCCATATTAACATTTTTCGGATGAGAAAACACGCTAACAATCTTAACTTAGCAGCGTTCATCCTTTTCGTGGATGAGGTAGTATTTACAAGGGACATAATTTTTAATTTTCATAAGGGGCATGTTTCATGTGGCAGAATCCACATGTTGTTTCTCGAGACAGATATCAACAACACTTTATTTTAAATTTCTGGATTTTTACTCCTGCAGGTACCTGTTGTATTCCTTTGCGAATTCTCATCAATGCAACTATGAAGAGACTTGTTACTGCCATTACATGAAGACATGACAATGAATATAATTTTTTTTTATTTGTAACATCCTGTGAATTTGTAGGAACTTTTGTTCTTCATTTAATTTTGATGTCATACTTAATTTTATCGTAATGTTAACTATATATCTAACCTAATTCAAGATGAAATCGTCGGAATAATTAACCTTTAATAATTTAATTGATGTTATTATGAGTATATGTATCCATTTTAAACATATTTTATTTCTTCTTGGAAACAGCACGATATTAATATAAATAAAGTACCTATTGGTAAAGGATATTGAAAAAGTTGTTCACACTCTGTGTGGGATAAGATTAAAAACTGTTTAATTTTTCGTTTCAGGTTTATTTCTTTCATTGACAATGCCGAGTTAAGAGAATCTTAGGAAATTTTGCGTATGTATTACTTTTGCCGTCTTGCTTAATAATTTACAAGTAACAAAGTGTAGTATCTATATAACACAGAATTTGTTGATTCATTCAAAGCAAAGTGAAAGTCGTGTTGGTGGTAACCAAGTAATAAATACAACCTCTTCTTCGAACATTATTCGAAATTGCAGGCAAAGATAAAATAAAACAAAATATGTTGGAATGTCAGTGAATTTTATTTTCAGAGACAAAACATTGTAGGTAGTAGAAGTGTAGACATGTGGGTGAAATTTGGCGGGTGTATATCGTGGAGAAATAAAAGTATTACATCCGTATAAGATTTATTGAACTTGTAACGATGAATTTTATAGAAATCTAAAAAAAAAGACTAAAGAATTACCTTTATACGTACTGTTGACAATCAAGATATGTTCCTATATCTTTGCATAAGTAAAATTTTGTATAAAATGTTGTACAGAGAAATCCAGAATGATTGTTTGTGTTCCATGATTTTTCTTCTGCCCACCTGTTTTTGGTATTTGTATTAAAATGTATGCGAGGGAATTTTGATCTGTTCTGACGGTCTTATATAAGACAACATATTAATTATAGGTTGAAATAGGTATTAAATAAGGGAGGATGGTGACAAATATGGTATGTAAACTGTTACCTGGTGAGTGGCAATAAGAAATAAAATTTGAAATAGTATTTACCATTTCCAGTGTTATTTATTTAACATAAACATTTTCACATATTGTTTTTATATACCACAATATACGATAGTGTTTTTGTTTTTTATCTGGTTTGAATCATCTATAAATATAAAATACATACTTATAGAATAGCCACTAGCATAATTATAATTATTTTATTTACTATGTTTCATTTGCTAAGTACATTGAAGGTAAAAAAGTAGAACAAGCGAAGTATACCGTAATCGTAAGCAGAATTTGTTTAGTCTGTCAGAATTTAGAATCAAATTTATATTTGCTTTTACATCTAACAGTAAAAAAAATGTTTTAATGCTCCAACTCTTATGAATTACGTCTTATGTCTTTCAAGTAGTTAATTCGAAATAAAATAGGTATCTCTCTTTTTTTTTTTAAAAAATGACCGAAAAAGTAAGGAAATGTGTTAAATATTTATTCAAATCGTTTGAAAAAATCATAAAAAAAGTGCTAGACAGCTGTATTAGAAATATGTTAGAATTTCCATTTTTTCTAGAAGTTGTTAAGAGAAGAAATATATTAGAAATTTTTTTACAATTTCAGTATGCAATTTTTAGTCGATAAAGAACTACTGATGTATCTAAAATTTTTTTTTTCTGAAATCGTTCGGAAATGTGTACTTTTACGGCTCAATTTCATACCCTAAAATACTATATTCTAGTATTTTAGTTCGTTGCTAAGCAACCATCAACAAACAGTACGGGAAAGTTATTTTTCCGGCCTATCCGGGAAGGTTAACATTCTCGTACTGTTTTCCAGCTATACTTTATACTGTAAATATCATAAATGCACAGAGGCAAACCAACTCACAACAAAAATGCATTATTTAGTAAATGTAACATTTATTGAAGGTATTTCACATATTAAACGTTTATTGTAACTATTTGAATATATTTAGTTATGTTGAAGTTTGTAGAACTATTAAACCTTGCCTGAACTTTATTCGAAAAGTTGGCGACAATATTATTACTGTTATCAAATTTCTCATTCTCTAAATATTTTATCTACTATGTCTTGTTTATTTGTATGAGGTTCCTCAATATACATATATTTCGGTAATTTTTGAAGATTTCCATCCCCCATGTCTCTTTAGTGCAATTAAATCCGCTGCTCCAGCATTAACCAAAATGGTCTCGGAGGATTGATAAAAAAAAATATATATGTGCATTTGAAAAATTTAAAAATTTTGCAGACAATTTGAGGCATTTTACCAAACTGATGTGCGAGTACTGTCCATTTTAAATATTTAAAACCAATTTGATTTTTATCACAACAATAAATAATGATTGTCAAGGAAACGATTTTATAAGCAATTAGATAGCAATGAAGATATCTTAAGTATGCGTTAATAAAAATTTCTTAGTTCATATTAATTAATATTGTTTGCAATTTCAGAAAAAAATTATATGTGTACTTTGTGGCAAAAGCACATTCTCGTACTCAATGCTTTTTGGCATTGCCTCCAAGGAATGTATTGCTTTTACTACTAGGTAGATACATGTATAAGGCATAGCCTCTTATACAACTCTTTTAGAACCGATTAGGTAGATTATTTCTAATACCAATTACACACGTAACGATAACTCGTAATTATTTCAATCCGCAGTTAAAAATCACTACTGTAGTTTATGCCATCCACGTGGCACAAATGATTTCCCATTCACAGTCAAATAAACCTGTGCCGATATATCTTACGGCTTATCTTTACGTGTGTGGCTGGCATAAAATTACAGTCACAGTCAATGTCGTGGATCGTCAATCAAAGTGAAAAAAAGATCGGTGGGAAGTTAACTTAGGTTAAGATAGATTATTCCGTAATTATGCCACAAGTCGGCCCTTTGAAGGTTGAACTATTGAGTTTTATCAACATTGAAATACTGGTGCTATTGGAATATCCTAGAATTAACCAGCTGGCTATATTAATTTCCCCAATCAATTCCTTATTACGTAAATGTTTTGCTGACGAGCAAAACACTGGGTGAGGTCGACTAAATAAGAAAAAAACATGGGCCTAATCTAATGTTTTGTTCTATTCAGTGTCCCAGTCCATTGTTTCATATCTATTCAATACACTTACTTATCTGATATTAAACCGATTAATATACCTACTATACTGCAAAGTTCCATACTTCGACCTTCATGGCTTGTGGCAAAAATCAATATATTATAAAATGGGTAATACGAGTCAGACACATTCCATGGGTCTGAAGATTAACAAACATGTGTTGCCGATATAAAAAATATAGGGCGTCATTTAAAGTAGAGTTTTTCATGTAATTTGCGTTTAATTTTTGAAAACGTAGAGAAAACTTTTTTAATAACTGATGTTTAAAATAATTAACCTTTACAGACAAGTAAGGATAAGTGTTATGTTATTTAACTTGGAATATGGAGTTACATAAGACATGTCAATAGTGCTTGAAAACTGAGTATAATGTTGTTTTAGAGATATTAACTTATATACCGATGTTATAACACGACACATGTGCGACAATAACGTAGTAATGCTATGTTGTTAATATACGGTGCATTCCAGCAAAACTTTGCAGATGCATCACATCATTACGCAAAACGTTTACAGATGAAGTTTCAGCCTGACGCGTGATGATTTGATAATTTCTTACAATGAGCTTAATAGTCCTGTAGCCAGAGGGCTCCCAATCGCCTCCTTCATTTAGATGGAGTTACCCAAATGTTTTTTGTGTATTTTGAGCTGCAGAACACGAATTTTTTTGGGTAGAAGTTTGCCCGGATGTCGATAAGTTTTTTATTAACAAAAAAACTTGCAAAATAGTGAGAACTTAGTTTTTGGCAAAATAAAAAGTTCTTGTTCTTTGACCCATTTTAAGAGAAGAAAATGTATCTTGCAATTTTTTTGTTAAACGCAGTTTTCGAGATAAACGCCGTTAAAAACTCGAAAAATGCAATTTTTGCGATTTTCAATTGTTAATAACTTTTGATTGAAAGGTATTTTTTAATTCTGCTGATGGCGTCTGAAAGTTCACGTTAAATACTACAAATTGTGAGTAATTGCAGTGTGAAAATTTGTTTTTTCCACTTTATTTTGCCAAAAATTAAGTTCTCAGTATTTTGCAAGTTTTTTTGTTAATAAAAAATTTATCGACATCCGGGCAAACCTCTACCCAAAAAATTCGTGTTCTGCAGCTCAAAATACAAAAAAAAAACACTTCGGTAACTCCATCTAAATGAAGGAGGCAATTGGGACTCCCCTGGCTACAGGACTATAAGTAGTTCTCACTTCTCCTTCCTGTGGCTAGGTTCTATTCAAGTCCCATAGCACCGCGACCTTACCAATCCTATTGTGCATCCCACTATTCAAACCTATTCAGCAACTTAAGCTTTGTCCGTTTAAAAAGTCCAAAAACTTCCTTCCTGACACTTCTCAGCTTTTTGGGTTCCAATAAGGGTTTTCTCAGGAGCGTCATTTTACTCGCCCAGGATACGCAGAGAAGTTTCCTCCGCCAAGTACCATACTCGGCAACCGAACTACAAGCCTTAGATTGTGTAGATGTTTCCTAAAGTGTCCCGTTATAAATCTCGTCTCTTTCCTGAACCAGATTTTATTCAAGTTAAGTAAGTTATTCCTTCTTTTCTTTGAGGCCACTCCATAAGTTCCTGCGCATAGTTTTGTTCTGACTCAGTCCATGTGCCCAGAGCCCTCTTGACCGCACTGGGAGATGTGCCACAGAAAGGCTCTGGTCTCCTGGCACCCACCACAGTCTAATTGTATTAGTGGTAGTCAGTTCAGTCAGAATTTGTAAACATTTCCACACAAGTTTTGGATTTACCCTGTGTGTGTCTAAAGCCTTAATTGCTGCTTAATTGTTACAGAATATGAGTTTATGTTTATGACCTCTACGTACATTCTCTGCACTAAACACGCAATTATCGCGAAATTTTCTGCTTGAAATACGGTGGGAAACCTCCTCAGACTTAGCTTGTTTGGATCTGAATCCATATATTCCTGCACCCGTCCCTCTGGCCATTTTGGAGCCATCCGTAAACCATCCCAGGCTCCATATTTCCAGGGTATCAAACTTTTCCTCCCAATTGCTCTGACCTTCTATTCGAGAATGGAGGTTAAACCTTGGAACCATCTTATCGGATACCATTCCCAGAGTTGGTTCCGACATAGATGTTTCCATGATCCTCGAATAGGGATACCTCTCCACATTATTATTCCAAAGTCTGTATGTTGTTAATCACGCTTCTCTTTGCACCACTATATGTAGCGGTGGTAGATTTAGCATGACTTCTAGCACATCTGTCGGGATCGATGTCATCGCCCCCATTATATCCAAACTGGCCGTTTCGTTTTTTACCATCATACCACAGCGCTATAAAATATCCTAGGTCTTACTATAGACGTATACATCCAGTATGACATCATTGGCTTCAGTGTCCAGGTTCTACCTATAAGGTGACGACATACACACAATGTCTACTTCGATTTACTTAAGTGGTTACAATAGTTACAGTTACAAGATCATCGTGGAATACATACAACCAGATCATTCTATATGGGCAGGAAAGAATTTTAGAATTGTTGACGATAAAAAAACATGTATTTACCATGTGTTGCTTTATTATGTTTTATAAAACTGCCTTCAGAATTTTCACGTATACTATTTTAGCCAGATTTGCATCCAAAGAGAAAAACAGTAAATGTAAAGTTGTAGCAAATATTAAGGCTTCGGGGAGTAAGGGATCTGGTATTGATCAAGAACCGCAGATTTAGAAGACTGATGTTATCTTCGTAGGTTCAGAATATGCTTGTGGTATTTGGTACCCGGTATTGTGTACAGTGTCTGTGGGTTAGGAGTTTAGGCTCATGGTATATTAAATATAAAGTTGTCCTCACTCAACTGTCTATAATTTGCAAGGTATGTGGATCTCATTGAATCCGGCCTCCTAATGTAGAATTTTAGCTGACTTGTAGGTTTTGGTGGTAATTTTCTGGGGTTTATCCGAAGTTAGAGAGTTGCAAGGGTTGGTTTAGTCTTTGAATGTCCAAATATGCATTGAGTTCCTCGAAGATGATGCGTCGATACATTTCCAAGGCTTGGCCCAAGTAGGCAGTCACCAAGTGTGAAATTTCAGCTGATTTTTCGGTTACAGGAGTGGTTTTTGGCAATTTAAAAAAAACTGAGGGGCGATGGAGTTTTACCCATTTCAAACTCATCTTCCGGAGGTCAAAATATATGGAGTAGCATCCGTGGAATAAACGATTTTTTAAATTTTTGTGTTCCTTCGAGATCACAGGGTCCGCCGCTTCTATTTTAATTTTTTATTTCACAAATTTCATTCGAAATTTTTCCGTGGCGATACAAACCATCCTCTGAATGGTGTGAGTCCCATGCTTCATTATAAAAATATGACCACTTTAATTTTCGCGAGCTCATTGATCACTTAGTTTAATTTATTGATGTTTTGAAAGCTTATTTGACATATATTCTAGTGTTTCTTAAAACACTATAAACAGTGTAGTCACACATACTGTTGATGGTTCTTTTATGTATTTTGTTATTTCCCATGCCTTCAAGGACCCAGTTGCTGCACGAACCGTTATATAACTCCAATAGATATATTTGTTGGTCCTAATTCCCTCTAATAGGTTCTAATTGACATTCTCCAGAGACACCGTGGATAAATTTTTAATGTGACCTAATCCCGGAAGAAGTTTTTCGATCTGGGTTAGCGCAGAAATTTATATTTAATCGGTCCGTATGGGATTGTTGTATCCCATTAATATCTCCTAAATAACTTTGGAGTCTAAGGGTTGGATTACCGTGGGCCATTAAAAGACTAACAGTGTTTCATGGGGGCTCGCCCTTTCACGGTTGATTCCACCACATTTCAGATTGGAGAACGTCTAAAAATACGGCGCACCGGCTTTCTTTGTGTGACACTGTTTTAGGACAACGGGGGATTTGCGTTTATTGATCATGCCTTAAAAATAAAGTAGGTTTTAGGGCCGAGTGCCGTGTTGTTTTTACAAAAAACGTGATAATATTTAACGAGTTTCATCCGTGTTCAGAAGATTAGAACAGGGTGTATATCAATCTGGAGATACTTGGAATTATCAAGGAATTTCAAAGATCTCAAATGTCTAAGCAATTTTTTCAATTTCCAAATGTAATTTGTACCAGGATTTGCAAGATGCTGCCACTGTGTTTGCACAAATGCCATTAAAAATTAATTCATGTTTTTGATATTCCTAGTTCTATTTTTTTAACCATTAGGTACTGAACCATATTTAATTATCACTGGCTGCACAACAGGAATCTTGGAAACTATTAAATATATTCAGAATATTTTAAATAGACAAAGTAGTGCATAATTTAATATTTATCGACATACCATTAAGAAAACAATATTTCTGTTCATTTGGATTTTATTACAAAAGTAAAAATATCTCTATTTAAAAAACAGCTGTGATCCCTTTATTCAACTGAAAGAATTCTTGAACCGTTCTTTAAATATTGTGTAATTTGTATGACATTACAATTACAATTACGATGCCCAAATTTGGTTCATCCTGTAAAATAAGTGCCTAAAAGTTAACACCAAGATGAAAAATTGTTTATACTATCTAACAAAAAAAATGTTTTTTAAATGGAAACTGTTATATACACTGTAAAAAAATCGATGTGAGTGAAAGCAGTAAAGGTTCGGAGTGAATCAATTGAGTGAAATTATTAAGTACATTTTCACCCAATATTGGGCATTTTGATCATTTTAGTCATTTGTGATTATATTTAAACTAAAACTGAGTGTTTCCACTCAAAGATCCTTAAATAAATTCTATTCTATTCTAAATAGTATTTGCTGCGCTTGTACCTAAATCAGAGTAAATGTCCTCATTACTGAGTGAGTTTAAATGTATATTAACTTCGAGTAATTTGAATGGAGCCGTGAAGATGGCACCACTTATATAATATTGCTTCTGTAATCTCGACCACAGTTGATAGGGGCCCGTTAGATGCTACAGAAAAGCGTGATCGCCAGGAGAACAGGCCTTAGCCGGCGGCGGCGGGCCTCAGCTGGCGGGTCTCAGCCAGGACAGGAGGAGGCCTCGCTAAGTAAATTAATTTCAACAATGTATATTAATTTATGAGTGATTTATTTTTGCACTCAATATTTAGTTAATTAAATACCAAGTATGAGTAAAAAATGACTCAATAATAGGTAAATATTAGAGAAAAAGTCAACTCTAAATTGGTTTTATATACTCAGAAGAATAGAGTCAAAAGTCGCTTAATTGATAGTTGGCAATAACTCGGATTTGAGTAAAACTCACTCATTTCTGATGCAATAGTTTCACTCGGTTGTAATCATATTAATAGAGTGAAAATTTTACTTAATCGGTTGTGTACAGAAATTGATACATTATTGAGTAAAATTGGGTGTAATTTGAGTGAATTTTTTTTACAGTGTAGGTTATCGTTATATCTCTGCAACTGAATTTTATTTGAATCTACTTGGAAAACTAGGAGATATTAGGGAACTTTTTGATAAAAATTTAGTGTACATCCTGCAAGCAAAAAATTTAAAATCAGTTTATGATTTTTGTTCGACAAATATAAAGTAGAATGCATTTCAATAAACACAAATTATATAGTAGTCATATTTTCTGTATTGTCAACAGTTTTACAATTTTTTATAAATTTTTATCTGTATAACGTTTGTCCAAGTCCGGTAATATCAAACAAGTAAAAATTTAAATAAATTCGTTGTGATAAAGGTTTAAACAGTGATTTAATAATTTACTTATAAAAATGTCACAAATACACGTTTTTAAAAACACATCACAGAGCTAAAACAAAATATGAAAACAGCATCGAATAGCTTTGGAATTTAATTATCGTTCGGATATTATTTGTTAGTTTTTTTCGAAGTTTAGTAAAAATGAATATCTTGATGTTCCAATTGAATGATATTTACAAATTGTTTAAAATATAGGTATCGATTTGTTATTTGTTTTAATGTCAATTTATAATTTGCTTCAAAATAGCAGTTCCCTTAGGAAATAGCTAAAATTGAGTGGCAGTCTGTCTAGGGAAAGCTCTGAGGCATATGAAATATTTTCATGATGCCTGCACGAACTTCTTTTTGTATTTTTTCCCTTCCTTTTCGTCATATTTTATTTATCTTCAGTCAGTCGGTCCAGAGATTAAAGAAAGGCAGAGTAAATTTAACAGATTTTTCCTGCAGAGATTGTATGAAAAATGAGTGTTAAACAAGGCAGTACAAAAAAATAATCTCTGTTTCGACGAAGTAATAGCTAACCGAAAATAGATTTCGGATGTAAACGGGCGCTGAGTATGGAAGATTAATGTTTTTACTATTGGGCGAAGTGAAAAGTAATATTGTTGGTTGTTTCGTTACATTGCCCATAGCCCGGAACGTTTTCGGTTGTTTTAAAGGGAACCTGCCTTTTCAGATTTCAGTGAACCTACTGGGCGTTTCAGAATAACGTACAGTACATAATCAAGGACGTACATTTTATACAGAACGTAAAAAGTAAGACATTTTTTTTCAATATACCATGGGCCTAGCAGCTTTTGTTTTTGAGGACAGAGCGTTGAAAAAAATTTTTTAAATTAAATTTTCCAGATACTTGTTGATGAATTTTTTCTCAGTGAATCATCATATACAGGGTGTTCCTAAATAAGTGTCGCAACGGAAAACTGTAAATTCCCCTTGGAAAAAGAAACATCTTTTTCCTCTTCCATTTTTCTCTCCGGGCTTTCGTTTTCGGAATACACGGTGTCAAAACTTTAATTTTTTTTTAGTTTTTCGCTAATATCTTAGGAATCGTTTGAACTACTTACAGGACTGAGCTTTTGTACACACATTACCACTATTAATAGCTACTTTTTCGCACCCTTCTCGAATTCATTGGACGTGCCAGTGGTGGAGATTTTAAGGTATAGTAAGGGTTTTTCCCCCCCTAAATTTTACGCCACTGGAAAAATTGACTTTTGACAGCAAATTCTAAAGCGCCAATGAATTTTACACAATAAGAGTTCTCTTGGTTCATTGCTCTAAAGTCAACCGTTTTCAAGAAAAATGACTTTTTATGAACAAAAGCAAACATTTTGCTAACGTTTCGAAAATCTTTTGTAATTCAAAAAATAGGTAGTAATAATTAACAATTTTAACGAAATTTAACAACAGATAGGATTTTAACTTTTTTTTATCAATTTGGCGAGTAAAATTTACAGAAACTGTTCAAAATTACGTCCGTTGGCTTGAATGCACGCATTACATCTTCTAATCATGTTTCTTTCTGCCGCTGCGGTTTCACCTCTATCGGTCAACTTTTCGATAGTATTGACATGGATTTCATAAACGATGCATTTCGTTCTCCGGATGTTCTGTTCAGTTACTTGCACTTGCAAAATGTTCAAAATGCAAAATGCAAAATGTAAAAAATTTTCGAAACGTTAGCAAAATGTTTGCTTTTGTTCATAAAAAGTCATTTTTCTTGAAAACGGTTGACTTTAGAGCAATGAACCAAGAGAACTCTTATTGTGTAAAATTCATTGGCGCTTTAGAATTTGCTGTCAAAAGTCAATTTTTCCAGTGGCGTAAAATTTAGGGGGGGAAAAACCCTTACGATACCTTAAAATCTCCACCACTGGCACGTCCAATGAATTCGAGAAGGGTGTGAAAAAGTAGCTATTAATAGTGGTAATGTGTGTACAAAAGCTCGGTCCTGTAGTTTAAACGATTCCTAAGATATTGGCGAAAAACTAAAAAAAAAATTAAAGTTTTGACACCGTGTATCTCGAAAACGAAAGCCCGGAGAGAAAAATGGAAGAGGAAAAAAATGTTTCTTTTTTCAAGAGGAATTTACAGTTTTCCATTGCGAGACTTATTTAGGAACACTCTGTATTAAAAGTTCATTTTAATTCTCTTGTTAAAATCCCGAAAACGCACTGTTTTTTGGAAAAAGTCTATTGACCGTGCCAAAGTTCAGCAGTTTCTATTCCTTATTACAGGGTGTTCTACGAGGTAATGAATAAACGGAAGTGTTTAAGAGACTGCCAATTTTGAAATATGGGCTTTCAAGCTTTGGAAAAAATTCAGTTTATTCTCTTTCTACTTCTAAAACGTTTAATACCTACACCTACATATAATTAGAAATGCTAGAAATTCTTACCAACCCGTGAAGTATAATTTCTACGCCTTTGACTTTCTTTGAAATATCTACAGGGTCGGAAAGTCCCCATGGTTCATCGGCCGTTACGTGAGAGCGATAAAGAAAGTCATAGAAATCCGTGCGATAGAGAAAGATGGCTATAATGAACGCGTCTAATAGTCACCGCCCATTTCGCCTTTCCACAAATAAGATCCACTTCTTATATTAGATTATTATATTATTATAAAACATAATGGCATACCTCAAAAAAGTTAGCTGTAAGTCACTGGAATAAATCTTTGCTAGCGACCTTACATTTATACAGAGCCTTGGTTCAATAATGTCTCGTAAAAAATTACACCAATCATAGCCGGTATAACAGAACTCTGTGTTTTAATGTAACCTTGATCTCACTATTTTAATAATTTTTAATTTTACCGAAATTTAACGGCCAACATGAAGGAAATAAAATTACTGTTGCGAATAAAATTACTGGTCACGTGACTTGTAATCATTTATGAAGGCTCTCTATAATAAATGTAAACTACTTCACTTTAAATTAAATGTATTAATTGTTTATTGTATAGCACCGCTCGTCAGTACCTACTGAGGAAATTTATGGTTGTGAATAATTAACAAAAAATACGGATACGGTATAATAAACATATCAAATATACTCGATTAATGGATATTAGGAATTTATTGATCAATGTTCCGTTTTCGATATTTGTTTGTTATATCAAGATCATGTTATTTGAATTAGTAATTAATATAGGTATCGACTGGACGCACCTGTATATGAATTATATCATTTAAATATCCTACGTAAATAACATGCTTGTCATGAATTATGAATATTTTTTAATAGTACATAGGTATTTGAATGCCGCGAGATATGTACACCCCTCGTTACAATTTAACCCGAGATTTAACCCAGTATTAGGTATTTTTTTTCCACCCGCTGGAGAAAAATATGAAAATATCGACTAATGTGAATGTTTTGGTAATTGTTTTTGGTTTGGACAGTACGTCTATTGATCGCACTAAAATTAGTTGTTTCTTAACTCTCTGCTTTGCGCCTGCATATCCTCATGCCCATGCTCAGTCTCCCATGCTTTGGTGTTAGTAAAATTGTAGTATTGAGTGTTATTGCAATATTTATAACATTCGTTCAAAGAACACGCACACGTACTCGTACTATTACTGCCGAGGAAAATATTTTGAATTTGGTAGAAGTGGATACAATTTTCAGTACATGTGTATTACGTTTCTACAACATCATTCTGCTACAAGAGCATCTTTTAACCTGTCTGAGTACAGAATTTTTTTTCTTTGGCTCATCTTATTAGCTCTTGAAGTTGGGAGTTGAGAATCGATTAAATAGGGGTATTTTTTTTAATTAAACGCTATCATCTTATTTGAAATTGTTTCTGCTTATGTATTCAATTTCCCGTACAAAACACATCTTGTAGTTTTGGTCTCGTTATCGTCGTGTTTAATTTTTTTTCAAGTTTTCACGCACTTTCATGTTCATGTTTGTATGTTACTGATAAAACGTTATTCTGTTTATATAATACTATAATAGTAATAAATATTTAATTTATTTGAAAAAAAAGTAGTAGTGGTTGTTTCTGTAGCAAAATAAATGCCTAATAGTAATATTTAACATCATGCCATCATGTTATTTTTGCAATAATTATCCAAGTCTGAGAGAAAGCACACAATTTCCTGGACATTCTTTATAATTTGGCACAGTAATTAAACGTGTCCTAGACTCGATTTTTGGATTCCGTTTGAATTTAAAAAGGTTTGTAGGTTTTAAGTTTTCAAAATGTAACGTGAAAAATGGGACACTTAGTATAATTTTCTGCAGGTAATTTTGATAGCGGAAGGTACTGCTTCTTATATTCTTTGTGTATTCCGAAAAGCAAGGGAAAGCTCCCAGAACGAAGAAAGATATTTAGACTTTTTGAAACGCTTGGATCTGTCAAAATTTTTGTAAAATGACGATTATTTCGAAAACGGTTAGATTCAGGTATAGGGAAGCTTTAATATTTTTGACATATTTTTAATTTATCGTGTAGATAATGCAATAATATATAGGGTGTTCCATTTAAAATAACGAAGTTGACACCTATTTCCGGTATAACTGGAAGTACTACGTTTTTCAAGGTGAGATTTTATGTTAGGTAAAAATAATGTAATAAACTTTGACTCTTCGACACTTAAATAACCGTTTTAATTAATTTTTATTTTTTTGCACCTTAAAAAATATCCAATAACAAAGGAAAAACTAAAATTATGCCACACATATGTACCTAATTGGAGACAACAGAAATTATTTAAGACAGTAACTAACGGCGCATCGGCCCTATCGGGTTAAGCCAGTCGAGTGATATGACGTCACAGATGCTCTACGAACGAAATGGTCCTTGTTAAATATTTTATGAATTGTAAATTATGTATCACTCTTAATATTAACGCTATCGATCTTATTTTTTCACCATACATAATCTGCAAGTTCCAAAATGTTCCTATAAATAATAAAAGGGGAAGCTAATACAAGCAATATCTCTGATGTGAGCAGGCCTTATGAGTCAAGTATTTACCAACGAATAATGTAAAAACAGGTTATAAATTAAATATTACTGAATGAGCCCATTTATACTCTGCGGTCGAAATTATAGAGAGTGACTCATCGCTAGCTCTTGGACTAGCAAGGAGGATGAGGCGTGCGGGGATCGATAGGCGTGTATACGTAAAAGGCAAAAAGATGTAGAAAATATGGAAAAAATATAATAAAACATAACATCTATTATTTTTAGATTATTTTATCGAGAAAACTTCAAAAATATTTTAGTAACATTTTGTTTTTAAATTTTAAGTGTTTTCTATAAAACGATGCCCTCTTGGGCATCGATAACCCACCACCACCCGGCTTTCGCCGCCGCAAAATATTGTAATGTTTACTATTAATATGTTTATTTAAGTAGGTAATCAATCTTCGTCCTTTTCCAGAAGGTGCCTTTAATCCAGTAGAAAATCCATCTAAAAATGCTTGTCTCTTACTCTTAACATTACCATCCTGCCAAATTCTTGATACAGTATGACCTTCGTTTACCCATGTTTCATCCATGTAATATATCTTCTTACCAGATGCACGAAGTTCTCTTATTTTTTCTAAGTATTCTCTTCGCCATACCACAATTTCGTCTTTTTCAACGAGCATACTATTCCGATTCCGTTTCAAATATCGAAAATTCATGTCACGCATTATTCTTCTAAGAACCTTATCAGAGAAATTAGGAATATCCTCATCTTCAGCTATTGCAGCTTGAATTTTCTTTATCGTTGGTATTTCATTTCTAAAGAAAAATCCATGAATTTTCCTACGTATGGAGTATTTCACGTCAACGTCGACTTCTATTTTCTTCCTCCCTCGTGTTTCCACTTTTTTCTTCTTTGGATTCACTTCTACACTATTTTTTATGGCACGATAAACAGTAGCAACGGATACTTTTGTCAACGAACTACACATATCAACAGCTTCACTTACACTTGTATTAGAATTTCGCGACCGAATTCCTTTATACACGTTTTTTACCATTATTAATTCCGCATCGCATAGGTTAGGGCGTTTATGAGCAACAGACCGTTTGCTACAACCGGCACTTTGATCCATTTTAATTATTATTCCTACGTTTTAAAACGTCCCGATTGTATTTTTTTAATTTATAAATTTACTATAGTCACGGAATATGCAAACCCTCGCGCGCGCTTATAGTTTGACGTTTCTAACTACGGCTAACTCGAATTCTACGTACGTCCGTTTACACCCACTAAAAAGAGCATTTCCCTATCTGTAATAAGTGCGATAGACAGGGATAGGAAATAAATTGCGTTCAGTGTAACTCAGTCTATGACTGTTATGGATCCTATCGATGTGCAAAGAGAGCGGTACATCATTTAACATAAGCAAATAATATTGAACCGTTATAAAAATCATCTTAAGTTTTATACACTTTACGGTAATAGTGTTTCTATGTTATGTCTTAGTCACTCTCTATAATTTCGACCGCAGAGTATAGGAGGCTTGTTTGTCCTATCACGTCTTGAATTATTTATTGTATAATGTCAAAAGATGCGTTAGTAGTGTCACTAATGTTGAAGTTCTTTATATTATTTATAATATTTAATTATGTTAACGGTTTAAACAAGTAGCCATACCACTCCGTCGCATGGCCGCTGTTGTTATTTTCAGCGGGAGCGCTTTGTCCAAATAATCGGCGTCGTTAATGTCGCTGTTAAACTTAATGGCTCATTCCCAAGTTTAATCTAAACCGTTCCCACTGCAAAATTACACGTTAATCAACAAATGGAGGCCCTTGACTGACGGCGCTAGGAGTGCATTACTGTTTATTTACTTCCGGTTAACGGAATTAGCATATAATGCGGCCAGTCGATAAGTTCGATGAGTCATTGTCAGCCAGCGAGAGAGAGCAGAGGACCGACCGGACCGGGTCCGTATTTCATCTTGTCAGGAAATGATGGATGGACATTAGGGCCATCTGGGAAGCGAATTCTGCTGATAAGTGGTTGGCGATAAGTACGGCTCCGCTTGATCTTTTTAAATTGCGGGGGATATTTCTTTCCGTGGTCGATTTTTCAAGGCGGAGTTGTTGGGAGAGTGCACGTCAACGTTGATGTTTTCGAAAGTTGGGCGATGTCTGTCCCGCACTTGCACACAGGGTGTTACAGATTAAGGGCCATTATTCCACGATAGAGTTGCTTTTCCTATCTTTTTTTTTAAGGTAACACGAATTTTCAAATTTTTGGATTTTTAGTTCTTTTGTGAGAGATACGAAATATTTTATTGGTAATTATTTACTTTAGTGGCACCCTCTCCAATTTTCACAAAATTTTGTCTACCCCCCTATTTTCGATGGCGCTGAACACGAATCTGCAGTTTTTTTTGTGTGGTCGAACCCAGTTTTCGAGAAAAATTTTTTTCAAAATTCTTACCTTGATATTTCAGATAACACTACGTATATTTTATGTAACATTCAGAACATCTGTTATGAACAATTAACACTGTTCACGAAATACATTTTCGTAAATTTCAAGTAAAAAGATATGTATTTAATAAATAAAAATTTTGTAGTTTGAATCCGCCATTTGTAATTCGTGATGACAACATTCTGTTATTGAGTTCCCCCACTCTCATTCAACTCTGTTCATCCCACATAAAGTTACTATAATTTTATTTATTAAATACATATTTTTTTTAGTTCAAATTTGGAAAAATGTGTTTCTTAAACAATGTTGATTGTTTATTACAGATGTTCTGAAAGCTACATAAAATATACAGAGTTCTACGTAATGTTATCTGAAATATTCAGGTTAGAATTTTGAAAAATTTTTTTCTCAAAAACTGTTTTCGACCGCATAAAAAAAACTTCAGATTCGTGTACAGCGCCATCGAAAATAGGGGGGGTAGACAAAATTTTGTGAAAATTGGAGAGGGTGCCACTAAAGTAAATAATTACCATTTTATTTTAGACCGATCGAAATAACTCATTTTGAGGAAAAAAAAAGAAAGTTGTTACCTGGACTTTTATAAGTGGAAACGGTAAATAGGGGTTTATAATAAACGAAAAAAAATAAATGCGTGGGCAGGGGTGGCGGAGGGTTAATTTGGGGGTTGAAAAGTTGTGAAAAATTGTATCATTGGAATTTCTGGCGAAAGTTGACGTCAAACAAAAAAGTATTCAATACAAAAGTTGTAGATCATGCAAAAATCTACAACTTTTGTAGAGGTCACTTTTTAAGATAACTTCAAAATTTCCGAGAAAGATGCGAAAAACAGGTTTTTTCTTATTTTTCGTTTATTATTTCTCATTTCCGCAAAAATAATTTAATTTTGACGAAACTTGGTGAAAGTATACCTTTCTGTGTCTTAAATAACCGCAAATTCTTTTAGATAAAAAAATCAAGAAGATTTCGAGATATTCATTTTTTCCGGTCTGAAACACTTTTTTTTCAAAGAAAAATTCTACTTAGAAAAATCATCGTACAGAATTTTGCCGGTGATAAAACATATACTTTTTGGTGAAATTAAAAAATCTGTAATCACAGTTCAAAAAAATAAAAAAAGACTTGCAACAATGAATTTTTCAGTAATTGTCGATAATTTGTTAAAATTTTAAAAAAATCAAAAACTGATTACACCATTCAATTGTACGGAAAAAATACAAAAAAACTCATTGTTTGGCCTAAAACTTTATTTTTGTACAGTATTGCTATAAATATGAGTCGAATAGTGAATAAATAAAATAAATATTTTTATCTTCACTTTCACAATACTTTATTTATAGAATTTTTACAGCTTCTTTATAATCTGTTCCAACCGTTTTTTTCAAATATTTTGAAATTAGTAGTCAATTAACAAAAAACAATCAAATTAAACTGACTCGATCCTTCAGGAAATAGTCCGTACCACTTGTTCTTAGTAAATTGCCTATTTTTGTAAATGCATTGCCCATCATCGCAAACATTATTATGGATTTTATTAATAAACATTCAACGTTCTATATTATACAAAATATATCTTATTTCTGAAAATTTTCCATTTATGTTTGATTTTACAAATAACTTTTTTCCCCTAATTTAAATGAAAAATTCATGGAGTCCGAAAGTTTTAATTGAAAATAAAACCAATGAGTAACTCACAAAACAGAAAAGATATCGTTGTAAACGAAACATTGCGAATTGCAGTGCTAATATGTAAACTCCCTTTTTCCTGTAACAAGTAAGATTCAACTTTCAAGTTTACTTTAATATTTGATAAGCGTCTCTGACTAGAACTGAAGGTATCGCCATCAACAGGGGACATTATATATTTAAGTTTCGTTCTGTCGAGAGTTGACAGAACACGGAATCAATATATTATATGCAGCAGCTGATTTCTGACTGTCTCTTCTTTTACTGTAGAGCCTGTTTTGTAAATTGTATTTTCACGATCTAGTTTGAGAAAAACCAATAAAATTTAAGGAATATTATGATCTAAAAGGATCTTTTTAGCAGCATTTTTTAGTAGCAGTCTTACGACTGATCCTATTCCACCTTTTATTATTTATTCCAATTTGTGGATGGTTCATACCGTTTAGTTTTAATTTAAGAAAAAATCTCGGGCTCTTTGTGTACTAAATACATATATCTGTTGGTGAAAAATCGAGCCTGTTTTGAAAACTAAAATTCACAAGATCTTTGAATGAAATACAAAGTTGGACGACCGCTAAAACTGTTTTTATAGTATTATCTTTGACGTCTGTGGGATAAATTGAAAATTTATGATGTCTGGGGTACAGTGGGTGCAACTAAGTAGTTATTATGTTATTATTTTTAACGATTTCGAATTTTGCGTGGTTGTAGCAAACTGTTCAATTGCTTGTAAATGGAGGTAATTGAGTAATGTACCCAAAGGTCAATACTGTTGTAAAAATATAATTCTATAATTAATATCAATAGCTAATGAAGTATCGGGACGAAGGTTGACTTTCTACCGTCAATAATCTATAAATATGAATCAGAATTCCAATATAGTCGCACGGAAAGAGACAAAGAGAGTTTTTAAAAATGATTAGTAAAAAATGCTAAACTAATTTATTTTTCTACTACTGTAAGAAATGAATTTTCCATACCTGTATAGATTGCAATATGTATTTTTTTTCACATAATGCCTATTGTTTTTATAGTAACAACAATATTGTATGTAACTTATATCTAAAGTATCTACATTTTTGTACTTATGGAAAAAATCCGACTTGAAATTTTTAACTGTTAATTAACTGTTAAGTTAATAAGGGTATTATTAACTGTTAAGTATTATTAGAAACATTGTGTAAAGAAATATATCGAAACATATTTTAAATAATTCTACAGAGTTGTTACTTGAGAAATTTGAATTATGATTAGTTTTTTTTTAATATTAATTCAAATGCAAAGCATTTTAATTTTTGAACTGTTTTTTTTTTAACTAGGGTAAGTCCGTAGGAGATAGCCACAATTTTTTTGAAATGTTTACCTTTACATTTACGACAGAAACCGAAAAATTGCATTGAACATTAATTATAATAATTTTCCTTTTTAACTCACAGAACAAATTTAACTCAAAACATAGTCTTTAATTGGTCATATCACCCTGTATATCCAGGAGTGTTGATCATAAGAGGGTTAAGATGACTGTAGTTAAATTTTCGATTTTAATCTGTCTTTAATCTTTTTTGTACAATTTTCAATCTACATTATTATTCAATACTAAATTTTTATATTCAGTTCCCCATTTGAAATTATTCCATAGATTTTTCAGTGTAAATGACAGTATTTTTATTTGTCTTTATATATTTTTTATTCTGCTTTAATTTCTTTCGTTCTTTAATAACTTTTTCCCCCCTCTTTAACTTTAAGCTGTTGTATATGTTTCTTTAAGGTTAACAGTACATTATTTTCTATTTTTTTAACGCTTATTGCTTTTTTTCTCATTTTAACAAATGGTGACATTATTTGCAAAATTTGGACGTTTTGGTTATAAATTTGTTTGAGATTTGAAACTTTAGATGTAGAAGGTCCTTAGAAGAAATATTTGATCAGTAGTCACCAGAAACGTAACTACTAAATTTTCGAATAATTTTCTTTTATAAATGTGACATTCGATCTGGAAAATGTATAGGTAACTCTTCCAATAACTTGTATAAGACGATCATGTTAGATATAACCACAAACTGATGTAAAGTATACGGATTCTCTAAACTCTAGTTGTAAGATGTTATTAATTACCTAATTTATGTTTAATTAGTTGAAGCCGTTGTTGGCAATCGTGCTAAATTTATTACCTCAGGGTACCGTTCTAAGACCGTTATAATTAGCATAATTGGTGTATTAGATGTTGGTAATTTGTATGCTTAATTCTGAAGATTTGAAAATTGTCACCGTTGACAAAAAATCTTAAAAATCTATATGTGACTTTAGGATAATTTAAATCATTTGTTCAAATGGCACATAAAGAATAGATAGAAGTGCAATGTGTCTCTTACTCGTAAGTGATCTGTTATTTTTAATTACAATTTAACTAGCATAAACACCAAGACCAGCCACGCCATATGATGTTATCTTTGATTCGAAATTTTTTCTCGCATATCGAAACTATTGTCGGTGAAGAACTTGAATACTTCACTACTACGAGGTAGTCACGATTTTATTCATATAAACATTTTTACAATACCTTTGTCAGAAACAAACTAAACTATGCCGCTTGTTTGGTGTTATAACGGGTTATCCATTTCGAGCTTGGAATAGTAAAGCCCTGCCAATTGATATTTGTCAAATGTCACTCTTGTCCAGACTGGTATTTGTTTAGTTAAAGGTTTGCCATTTCACAATATGGAACGTTTTACGACCGTAAAATTATTAAATTATGCTACGAAAATGGTGGATCTTCGTCCATCCTAGCAAACAACCACCAATACATTGAGGAAATTCCAATAGACTGGATCGGTAACAGACATCGTAAGACCTGTGTATCATCGTTTTGCCCGTTCATTCGAAAACATAGCCGCTGTGAATGAAAGTGTTAACGATGACCCGAATCTTTCGACTTCAAGTCGAGCTTAGCATTTGGGCCTGTCATACGGCACATTGTGGCGCCATGATCATCGACTTTTTTTAGCCTGAAATTGAAGATTTTGATCTGGACGATATGTGGTTTCAACAAAATGGGGCCACATGCCACACAACGCGGCCAATTATGGCTCTATTGCGCGAGAAATTCCCAGGACGCGTAATTTCGAGATTCGGCGATGTAGCTTGACCACCAAAATCCTACGATTTAACGCCTTTGGATTTCTCTTTGTGGGGCTATGCGTGGTTGTGCGAACAATCCCACATCTTTGGAGTAATTGAAGGACGAGATATATCAAGTTATGGCCGAATTATTGCCCGAATTGGGTGAAAAAGTCTTCGAAAATTACCTCAAAAAGTTTGAGTCCTGCAAACGGTTCCGTGGAAGACATTTGAATGATATTGTTTTTCACGCATAATGGCATAGTCCAAATTTTATATGAAATAAAAGTTCCATCGAAATTTAAATATTCAGTGTGTTTTTTTAAACTTTACTTTCCCAAGGAGAAAATGGATAACCCGTTAGTTTTGACCTTCATGTAAGTATATTTGAAAATATTTATTGAAGATTTTTGAAAGTCCTACATTTTAAAACTAATGATGTTTATCCTTACTGTAGTCACTAAATATTCGTAGTGTAGTCTACTTAACTTATTTTCTAGTTCCTTAGTGCTAGACGTGATTATTGTTTTCATATTTTTCTTAATAAAACTGTGCTCAATGGTCTTGACTGTCCATCCATAGTGGCTAAATTAATTTTATCAGTGCCACGGGAAAATTCTCGACAAATACGAACAATTCATCTGGGAATAGTGCTGCAAAAATTCTCCGTTAAATTGTCATTTTTAGTTGTAGCCTTAAAAGTCTTATATCATATTTCAAACATTAGCTTTTGTTAGATCTTTTCTTTAATTTATTTTTTTTTAACGTAAGTTTCAAATAAACTTGAAAGTTGTTAAATTTTATATTAGAAACAATTTTGAACACTACGATAAATACATAAACACATGTTTTATCTTTTTTAATTGTATTCGACAATTTCCTCCGGAAGTGCCATCCTATCACAAAAAAATTTATTTATTGTAAACTTCAGGCTGACTCACAGTTGACTTATTTTGAACAAGGCATGCCTTGTTTTACAACAGTGATACAATTAAGGCAGCCACAATTAGGGTGTAACTCTTTTTGCGCCTGGTCGTGGCATTTAGGGAGTGCACATGTTGTGTGTCTGCGTCACAAGTCCCTGATATGTGTGAAAATTTTAATATACGAAAGTGTAACGTGATATTTTTATCTGGGTATTTATTTTGAGGCCGCACTCGTAAAATACAGCGTTGAAAGAAGGAAAGGCTGAGAAGTGATTAAAGTAAGGAAAGTGTTATGTCCACATTTCGACTAATTCCATTTGCTTTATCATTTTGTGCAGTAGTACTTTATTAAAACATTATGGAACAGTAAATAGTATTTGCTAAAAAAGTTAATTCACTTTGGATTAAAGTATGACTTGACAAGGTGTGGCTATCAAAGCAGTAGGTACGCATGGATAATAGAGTTAAACAAGATAATGACTACTATTAATTAAACAATATTAAAGCTGGTGTACCTCAAGGTAGCGAATTAGGGCCAATCCTGTACGTGCTGTGTATTAGCGACTTGCATCATACACAAAATACCTATCTTCACAAAAGGCACCACAGTATTTGCTGCAGGAAAAAACAAAGTACAACATTAGGAAATTAAATTAAATGAAACCAAGTTTAACTTCACGAAAAACTTCAACTTGCGGTTAAGTTACTTATAATAACTTTAAAATGGATTATTTCCAAATAAAATAGATAATATTTTATAATTTTTCGATGGTCGAGCAAAAAAAGAAACACACTATGTTGATATAACCTTTTCAAATGTCTATGAATAGAATCTTAGAATCATTTAAAAAATAATATTTTATTAAAAAATGTAAATTAGGTAGCCATTGGCATACACATAACAAAGTTATGGGATGCCAGGGGTGAACAACCCAGAAAAATAACACATGTATGTTTTTTCTGCATACCCAAAAAATATATTATAAATAAACAAAAAACTGTACCAAATAAGTAGGCTCTAAGCTGAAATAAGAGTGATATTAAAAAAATGTTTCTTAGTGTTACCACAGACAATACAGCTTTGCCCCAGACCGCTACTGGAAAAGAATTTCTGAAATGCCGATAGAGTACACCACCAGCAGAATTTTAAGAAGAATCAAATGCAGCGGCCCGCATTCCTACGGGTATCCTAGCAACATATAAACAACACTTTGGCAATGTTGCCAGGCGTACCTACGGATTTCTTGTGTACACTTCTTTATCAATATCTGTTCTTTGCGTTACTGTATGATGTAGGTATTGATAACAATGTTTTAAAAAATCAACGAATATCTATGTAGTTTCAGATAATATTCTGCGGCGGTGCCACAGTTAGGTTATTTAATCATAATTTCTTTAACTAGCAACTATTTTCATTTTTTGGTATTGACATACTGCAGAAAATATATTTCCAAATAAACAAAATTCGTAATGATATTTTATTGAAAAAATCTCCCCACATCCCTGGTTCTAATTGTCAATTGCCTTCTGCGTTGAATGCAAAAGGTCTGAAGCCCGTATGTTGAAAATAAATTTCGGAAACAAGAGGTGTGTGAGGTGATACAGTAAAAAGGTCTTATAACTCGGAACGGTGCATTGAATCGAAAAAATAATTTAAAAAATCTCCCCCACACCCCTGGGTCTGAAGTTAAATGCAAAAGGTCCGAAAAGGTTTGTGACGTCATATAGCAAAAAGGCCGTATAACTTGGAAACCGTGCGTTGAATCGAAAAAATAATTCAAAAAATCTCCCCACACCCCAGGTTGTGATCATCCGTTCTGCGTTGAATGGAAAAGGTCCGAAGTTCGTCTGTCCAAAAACAAAAAAGTTAGTCTTAATTGCAAACAGCAGTAGCGAACGCAATATCTTATCTCTCATTGATTGATGATTTGTTGTTTTTTTTTAAATAAATTATAATAAGTATGGCAACCACCCCTTGAGGTTCCAATAATTTTATTAAATAAAAAAGCAAATTTTAAATTTTTTAAATTTTTTGAAATAAATACCTAATTAATTAGGTAAATTCATAGTTTTAATTCTAACTTGATTTATTTTATTTAGCATTTAACACAAATGTCATTTCCAAACAAAGATAAGTTCCATATAACATCAATTACATAATTAAATGCATTAAATTTATTTGGCAGTTATTATTTGGCAACAAAGCCACCGCTAGAACTGCCTCCTATTACCGAGGAGAAGAGTTATCACGCTAAATTTTATTGCTGGATGTCTGCTAACAAGACCCCCGCATCCATTTTAGGTTGCCAATTTCCAGCATTTAAAGCGCGGTCTATGGCGATAAGCTGTGTTGTCTGTGGTGTTACATTTAGTGGCGGTCGGGTTATATACCAATAGGCGCTGACTACATACATATATAGGCCTAAAGTTCACGTCGGGTGTTCACGTTTTTACCTTAACATCAAGAAATTCCTTCCTATAGTATGTGGTTTTCGAGATTTCTAACCTACTTGAGTAGTCAGTGATTCGAAAAACATTAGAATTCATGATCTCAGTGCACCACAACCCCATAACCCTATAACTCCACCAACCTATGGCCCTATAACCCCATAACCATATAACCACATAACCCTGTAACCCAATAACTTTTTATTTGAACGATTTTGATCGCGAAACCTCACGATCAGTGATTGTACAGTCAAGAGAGGTTCGTTTGCTAGGGGCTTGATGCCATGAGTTATGATTACGGAGTTAACAATAAGCTTACAGACTCGGTTACTGAAAGTTGCGTCCTCGGACATTCAGTGTTATTGGGTTATAGGGATTATGGAAACCTGCCAACTAATAGTTATACAGTTTTGGACTCCTAACGTATGAAATTCATTTTTCCACAGAATTTCATTTCTCTACACTCTCGCGCATCTGGTTACACAGTTATGGGGTTACTGGGTTATAAAGATGCGGGGTGCTATGATGCAATGAGATCATGTATTCGATTGTTTCTCCAAAGTCAGTTTGAAATCTTTAAAACTGTTTTCTAGAAGAGTGTATTGATGTTAGGGGAATTCTGATTTTAGATTCGAATTCAACAGGTTCTCTTTGTAGCCCTGTGTTATTAATAGGGTCTTTAAAAGTGTAGACGCTATAGAAAGAAAGGGCGATACTTTGGGTACTCGCTCTCCCTCTCTAATCGTTGAGGAAGAGCGGAGAGATCCCGCTCTTCGCCCGAGTGTTAGCCAATCACGTGCCTTCGTGAGAGAGAAAGGTAGTACCCAAACTGTCTCTTTCTTTCTCTGTCACTCGTCTACACTGTGGCCGTAAGCGTGCTTCCTCCAGGTTGTATATGATGTATCTCTTAGTATATCCGTCACTGATTAACATATTTCTATATAAAATATATAGTTACTCTCACTTCAAGTTAGTATGTCAAGTTTTTTCAATTTACGTCAAACAGCTTCTGATATATCTTCTACACTATGTATCCAGAAAGTACAACAACACCCATATTTCTTATTTTTAGCCGGTTTATCATAGAATAATAATTGATTATTTTCTCATTCGGTCGTATTGTACCAAATAATACACGATACTCATTCATATTGTTGTTTAAACTGCATTAATAAATCATAAACGATTGTGACTCTCCCTGAGGAAATTAAAATTTCTACTTTGATAGTAGACCGTGCATATCATTAAACATTTAGCGTTAATATTAAATGATGTGATACAGTTACAAATTGCATTTCAGGATGGTTGGGCTTTATCAGGATACCCCGACACACACTATATAATTACAGCTAATTAACGGAAATTTAATGGTCAGACAAACACTGCCCTTCTGCCTAATGCAAACCGCTGGCCGCGTCGTTAATATTTGACATGTTCGGGTCATGATATTGATAACAATTATGCGATTTTGGTTGGATATATGCCAGGAAGAGAGTAATAGTAGCAATACTTGATATTTTGAAATACCATTTAGGTAACTCTTTATTTTAAACAGGAGTTGGTTAAATTTTTAAACGAGTAGTCTCAACTTAAAATACTTCTTAAAATTATAATTTTGATTATGGTTATGACTGAAATATGCTACACTGAGACGAAGTATTTTTATCACTTTTGCTACTGATTTTGAGTCGCCACAGCTAGATGTCAGGTTTTATATCTCACTGACAGTAGATTACTGTACTGCAATGGGAAGTTTAAAAGCCTAATACTTCAATAATTAGAAATTGATATCTGCTGATCATAAGGACATAAGGTTGCGATTTGTATTCAAGACAAAATATATTTACAATAATAATTGTTTTGTATTTACGATTTATAATAATTAAGCACAATAAAATTTGACATTCGATTGCCCCTGTTTATTTAATTTGTATTTTTAAAATTAATATTTATTAAATGAACTAAATCTGCCTAACAAGAGGCAAATTATTTTCTCAGGGCATTGGAATTTTAGGAAGAGAACAAGTTAACAAAACGTATTCTCAATTAAGTAATCGTGCCTGGAATATTATTTGTTATTTTGATAAATAAAGTAAATAAGTAGCTCCCAGTTCGTTCTTCGTAAAACGGAAGGAGAAATTGATAGTAATAAAGAAAATTTAATTTGCTTTTACCTGTTACTTAAAATCCTTAGATATTCCAAAGGAAGATTAGCCTCCTCCTTTGTATACTTCGAGCTCTGTTTGCAGACTTTTACTTAATGAATTTCATTTTACGTAATTGAATTTGTATAATGGTTGCCAATCTTAAGCACTGCTAGAAAGTAGAAACTAAAAATTACACTTAAGTGATTTTTTCTATTAATAATATCTAATTGTTAACACATTGATACTGCATTTTCCCAGTGTATAGGTGTAGGTAGGTGTAGTGTATTTATATAATAACTTTTTTGTTTACTCTTTTAATGTATACAGAAAAGATGCCATGTTTTATGCTCAATGATCTATACAGGGTGATTAAGTCATATTGTCATTAATTTTAAGGGAATATAGGGAAAAATGAGTAGAATACGAATGCGCTATTAAAAAAAAGTTAAAAAGCATATTTACGACGAAGAAAATATTTTTAAATCATTATTTAAACCCCTTTTTGGTCCGTTCCTGACCACTGACCCACAAAGGTTTATGGAGAGTGAATCTTAACCTACCGTATTATTCGGTCATTAATCTAGTGTTTACTATGTTTTTAATGCGTAATGAACGACAATAAATAAATAAATCTTTTTACCTAGATACATGAATGAATAAGATATTTTTTACATTTTAAATATTAACATAACAAGGTCCATACAACTTTAGTTAGTTCAGTGTGTTCTGTGAGACCAAAATATAATTTTGTGCTCAAAAAACACATTATTCCACTTTCAAATCGATTAATTCCTGAGAAAATCTTTACTTTCGCATGAATGAGTAGAAAAACAATTTTGTCACATTGAATATTCAGAAAATCCTTTATTCCTGTACTCTTAACATTATCCCTTTTTTTGTATCCTGTGCCGGAACGAAACCCACGTATCTTTTAAATCTTTTTAAAAATTTCAGTATCACGAACCATTGTTATTGTCATCCATGCCAAAGCTTTTTTTAAGACAACAAATGTGGAACGTGACGAGACAAACCTCGTAGATAAATCCCCGATAATAGTGTGAAATTAGCTACTATGTACCTGGTGAGAGGAAAAAAAGAAAGGAAGCATTTATTTTTAGCTTTTCATCTGCTGACGACGAAGTGTTACTAGGGGTTTCGATTTTAAAATTTACATAGAAAAAATTGCTACTATTGCAGCCTGTTGACAATTTATATAAAAAATACAATTTCTGTCATACATTTCCAAATATGCTCTTAAAAAATTTTGTGTGAAATGTTAAATATAATTTTTTCAACTTTGAATACTTTTAAAGCGTCAGATTTTATACGAAAATTGTTATATATTTGTAGTTTTTTTTGTGCCATATTATAGTCGAATATATTTAAAATACTTTCTGTATTTATAAATCTTTAGAAATTTTTGGGGTTCTAAAAAAATGCTGTTTCAGTTATTATTATAGCAATAAATTAAAATTGAAAAAGGAATACTTATTATGTAGGTTGAACATAGAGCAATTTTGAAGTAAAAAACAATTTGTATAGTGTTTCCGATCTCAATTGAAGAATCAAGAGGTCGGCAGTATGTACCAAGTTCGGTCGCTGACGCAGCAACTCGGTATTGAAACTTGTTCTCACATTTATTTAGCCATAATCATATACAAGTCTGGTCGCCCAGTTGAAGAATGAGCACGCGGGCAATCACGGCACAAACACAGCCGCACTAGGCGACCTGGCCATAAATTCAATTGTCAACAAATGACCTAGCAGTGCAGTGCAGCAATGCGAAATTTGGTGTGATTCAGCTAATTTGAATTTATTGTAGGCACCTTATATTAATCATTCATAGTATAATTGCAAAAGGGAGAAATAACAGGGATATTTTGTTTACTAATATTATACAACATGACATTTTGGAAACTTTTTGAAAATGAAATTTGCCATCAATAGGTATAATAAAATAGTTTGAGGACATAAATAATCAAAATATGTTGTTGGTCAAATGAACATATAATAGAAATTTTCTACACATTATATATAAATTATTATAATTTTTTACCTTTAGCAGAAACATTTTTTAGGGACGCCTATGAAACTCATTAAATTTTATTGCTAGGCGTTTTTATACATGTTGAACTGTCTTCTGAAAGACCACACCTACCTAATGAAATATAAATTAGTTATTATTATTCATGGTCAAAATCTATTGAATTTGGATATAAATGTCAACCAGTGGCAGAGAAACTAGAAATCACTGTAAGTTTAGAAATTAAACTCTTCTCGTCGCTATATTCCGACACGTTTATGTAAAAAATTGGAAATTGGATTAGAATTTCATAGGATTTTTATATAAATACGTTTTTAAATGCAATGTAATCATGAGAATTTAAAAAGAAAAAAAACATTCGCTTAGAAATCCAATTCCTCAAAAAAAAACCTTTTTTGAGGTTTCAAAACACAAATTTTCTACTGCAAGATCTTTTGGCATCTTTCATATTCGCCTTGTATTTACAACTTTATTTGTAGAAATAAATTTCCTGAACTTTTCTTGCCAAACGACTAATACTCAAATTATTGTAGATTTATGTGTGCTTGGTAACTTGATAGAAGTTAGAAGTTGGAAATAGTGTCGAATTTCTGATCATAGTCCAGTATCCCTCCGTTGACGCAGTAATCCACTGGATTATTATGTTTAATTAACCCAATTTTAATGATTTTATATCAAACGTCTGCAGTTATATTTTAGAAAATGTGTTTTTTTTTAATATCAACACTTTGAAATTCGTAAACACTGCGTCTTCGAGGCTTCATAGTTTTTTTTTTAATTTGACCACTCGTATCGAGTTAATTTTAAAATTGCTATGCTCTACAAATACGTAGATAGATATAAGTTTTAACCGCAATGAAAATAATTATAATTTGATATTATTTTAGTATATAACGTCATCAAGCGCATCAAGCATCAAGCATTTAGGAAAATCGCTAAATGTCTGTGGTATACTGATGAGGTGGTATGAGGTTAGCGATCAATTTATTGCGTAGGTTCTATAAATCCAATAATATGCACGTCTCTCGCTAGAGGTAGAGGTAGATAGATCTCCTCGATAATTCGTTTGCTTTTTACACTCAAATATGAATGAAAACAATACTGTTTGAGAAAATTTATAAATAGATGCCGAATTAACCTGTTATGAATTGGATTACATTGCCCAATATAACTTTTTAATTGTCTATACTACTTATTCAGTTTAATACAACACAACACTAGTTTATTTTTCGTCTTCATTCTCAGAGGTAGGATGTTTCTGTGGATGAAGACAATAACTTTTTGAGTTATGCAGCAGTATTGCTTTATTTTTAAATATGCAACATATTATTTTTGTAACATATATCTATAAATCTTGTTTATATCTGTTAGTATAAGTACCTGAATCTGGCAGTATTGAATGAATTAACTTTTTTTAGGGCGCAGATGAGGTCAAAATGAAAACAGAAAAATTGCGGGTCCCATATTTTTCAACTTGTTTGGGATGTAGTTAAAATGTTGGAAAATACTCCACGATGTAATTCTATAAATATAGGGTGTCCCAAAATTCACGTAAGACTTGATTTTTTGCCATTTGTGCGGTAAAGTATTGCCAACGGAACAAAGGAGCGCTACACGAAAGAATAACGCGACATTCGCTGTTGGGCAATATTTTAAAAATGCTTCATCAATTGTGAAAAGATTAATTGAAAAATTGTGGGAGACTGGATCAATTAGTGATCTTAAACACTTTGGCCGTCCTTCAACAAGGCATTCACCACAAAACAGCAAAATCGTCTGCAGCGATGAGACTCATTTTCATTTTGATGGTTTCGTTAATAGTCAAAATTGTCGGATTTTGGGGTTCAGAAAATCCACGAGTGATTGTTGAGAAACAAATGCATTCACAACGTGTCACAGTTTGGTGCGGATTTTGGGCTGAATACATCATCGGATCATTTTTCTTCGAAGGCAATAACAGTTAATGGTGCTCGTTAGCGCTACATGATAATCTAGTTTTTTGTGCCTAAATTGTAAGATGTGGATGTAGACGACATGTGGTTTCAACAAGACGGTGCCACATGCCATACCGACCGAAAAACAATTCAATTACTGCATGAGTCATTTCCTAATCGTGTAATTTCCCGTTTTGGAGATGAGAAATGGCCGCCTAGATAATGCGATTTAACTCTGTTGGACTTTTTTCTTTGGGTTTTTTTTGGAAGTTTAAGGTTTATGTCAACCTACGCCTTGAAAGAAGAAATTGAGCGATGTATCAACGAAATTCAGTCGCATTTATGCAAAACGGTCGTGGAAAATTGCGAACAAAGAGCCAGCAAAGTAGTGGAGGCCGATATGCTATTCCACACATAACCCTATATTGTATACTTCATGAATCGTTAAAAAAATTACAATTTTTTATTAAAAATCTATGTTTTCTATCAAAATTACGTCGTGCGTGAATTTTGGGACACCCCTTATACAGAGTGTCAATTCTTCATATAAACTTTTTTTCATACGGGCCTTTGTTGACAAGTTACGGGCCTTGAAAAGTGAAAATTAAAAAGTTATTTTTATTTACAGTCTTAGAGACCATTAATATCAGCATGATGCAAATTTGGTGATCGATAACACATGCGTACAGCTTGTTTTTGATATTATAAGTGAAACAGAACGCATGGAACGGACTATGCCCAATAGTTAACAACCCAAAACTTTTGCGTAGATGACGGTCGCAATCTGTCTGTACCAAAAATAAGTTCCCTGAAGAATTTACCAACGATAATACCATTTCGGTTCAACTCGGTAAAATTAACAGTTTAGGAAATATTTATGATTTTATGTCACAGTGCACATTGAGCGGTGCCTCCACCATTTTTTGTTTTCAATTTTTAATTGTACATAATTACTAAGTTAGAATCGTACATATTTTTAAAATATGAGCCTAGAAAATCTTACTGTCTGCTGATGTAATTTTCACAACAAAATTTGACAAATACACTTTATACATATCACAAAATAGGAAAACAAAACAGGATAAAGTTAAAGTAAGTTAAAAAAATTATTTAAAAGAAAGAAAGCTATCAAAATACATTTTTAATAAGGACACTTTCCACCTCCACACACTTCTAAAGTCTACGAATGTTATTTGTTTGTACACGAAAAAGCATTTCTGGGGTATGTCTAATATTATCACAATGGAAAATAATTTTTTGTAGCAATTCATTCCTTCTCTACTGGGGTTGCATACACTAAACTTCCCGACGGAAGAAGTGCATCGGGTTAAAGTCTGCAGAACGTGGTGGCCATGACATTGGGCCTCCTTTCCCAATCCATTTATTATTAACACAATGGATAAATAATTTCGTACATCAATATTGAAATGGGGAGGAGCCCCATCGTGCATGAACTAAACGTGTCTTTGGTGTGTAATCGAACATCGTCTAATAGTAGGTGCAAATTATTTTGCAAAAACTCCAAATATCGATGTCTATTCAGACGTTCCTCAAAAACGTATGGACCTATTAAATTATTACCCTTTTTCGTGTACAAACAAATAACATTCGTAGCCTTCGGATGTGTGTGGAGGTGGAAGATGTCCATAATGAAAATGTATTTTGACAGTTTTATTTCTTTTAAATTATTTTTTTAACTAACTTATTCTTGTTTTGTTTCTCTATTTTGTATTGTTTAAAGTGTGTTTGTCAAATTTTGTTAATAAAAATTGCATTATCAGACAATAAGATTTTCTAGGCTCTTATTTTAAAAATATTTACGGTTCTAACATAGTAATTAAGTGCAATTAAAAAGTAACAACAAAAATGGTGGAGGCGCCTCTCGATGTGTACTGTGACATAAAATCACAAATATTTCCTAAACTGTTAATTTTACCGAGGTGAACAAAGAGGGTATTATCGTTGGATAATTCTTCAGGGAACTTATTTTTGATACAGGCAGATTGCGATCGTCGTCTATGCAAAAATTCTGGGTTGTTACCCATTGGGCATAGTCCGTCTCTGGCGTTCTGGCAATAATGTAATTTCACTTACAACGTCACAAACAAACTGTACGCATGTGTTATCGATCACCAAATTTACATCATGCTGAGGTTGATGGTTTAGAGACTAAATAAAAATAACTTTTTAATTTTCACATTTGAGGGCCCGTAACTTGTTAACGAAGGCCCATATGAAAAAAAAATATATATGAAGAACTGATATTATTTTGACCTTATCTATCTGTACTCGACATTTTATATCAAGTACCGGGACACCCTGTATATATTTTTTGTAGAATTATGTGTACATTTGTTCTATGTATTTATAGTTTTAAAAGAGTAGTATAGTAGTAGTAATCGTTTCCTAATTAACAAATATTTTTTCTATGAAAAAAATGTAGAAGTTTTTCTCTCACCGGTTCTATAAGTTTATTGGGGTGCTGAATCCGAATCTGAGGTTTGCCACCTCGCCCGGCGTCGGCTTCACAAGGAAAATTGCAAAAAATCTCAAATTTTCGACAATTTTTTCAATTTTTTAACTATAACTCGAAAACTAAGCGTTTTTTGATTATAACTATGATATACCAAATTAAAGTAGATAAATTTCCTATAAATATGTATAATAACTCTAAAGTCTAGACAATCCATAACGTCATTAGATCGTGTTGAAAAAATGGCATTTCTTGACTTTCCGCTAAAAAAGTTGAAAACATTGTTCTAACTGTGCACTGGTACTTTGGTTTTGATAAAAGGAAACATATTTGGAACAATTTGTATTTACATACACGAAAAAAAAGCAAAAACATCATTATTTAATAATTTTCATATTCATTCATCGCAGTGGCGGCGCGTGAACATTGATTGAATGTGTTCTGCTTAGGGTTGTTACATTTGTTGAATTGAATTTCGGAATATTAAGTGCCCAGAGAGTCTCTAAATGGCGCCGCAGGCGAAAAATTTAAAAATTTTCAAGGTCACGCGTTTTCCTGGCACTTCTGAATTTCAAGGAACAATCCATTTATACAAAAATACAGATTTTCACAAGAACGATTTTTGAAATTGATACCTTTTTGAAACATCTATTCACGAATTACCTACTGACGGTATAATTAAATTGGAATAAACTAAATATATTTTATTAAATTATTGAATATTGTTTATAAACAAAAAAATCGTTTGTGAAGATTACCAACGATTCAACGAATTTTAATTTTCCTCGCCGTGTTATGATTTTTTTTATCTTTTTTTATATATATGTACAATGTACATATATTATATTCCGAGAGTTATACGCGCAAATCCGAAATCCGGGACTATACAGCTAATTCCCGGTAGCCCATATAAAAGTGTACTGGGTCACGTGCCTGATTAGCCAATAAAAACAAAGGACGCATCTAACTGTTCGCTATGCACACATTTTGTATATGAGGTTGCATATATTAAGGAGCGTAGCTCGCGTCGTAATAAATAATAATATAAGCACCTAGATTTATTTTAGCGCGAGTACATTTGGATTCTTTAAATATTTTGTTGATATTTAATATGATTAAATACATAAAATTTTATGTGTTCTGCAGCTCCGCAGCTATTATGGTAAAACCGCCACTGATTCATCGTCCTCCTCTGCAAAATTGACACCTGAATCAACGAGAATGGAAACTTTAGATGACTATAATAGAATCCATGTCATTCATGTTCACTATGGACAAAATTTATTATGTCTTTGAACAATAGAGCTTAATATTATTTAAAAAAAAGGGAAAACTGAAAATAAGATGAAGAAGACAATACCTGCATAAGGCTCAGGACTGCGTTCGCAGATGTTCCGGTTAGATGGACTATGCTGTATTATTAAATAATTATTAAATTATTAAATAATGGTGTTTTTGCTTTTCTTCGTGTAAATACAAATTTATTTCAGACATGTTTCCTGTTATCAAATCCATCTATCTTTTCCTTGATTTAAGACTAGTACGATTTCGTTTGAACTAGGAGGCCCGTTGACGATATGTGGACCTCACTCACGTTTGACAATTCATTAAATGTAACATACCAGGTAATCATAAAAATATTGATTATATAGGTGTATGCAGTGGGGCACCAGCGCGCAGTTAAAATAACATTTTCAACTTTTTTAGCGGAAAGTCAAGAAATGCCACTTTTTCAAAACGATCTAACGACGTTATGGATTGTCCAGACTTTAGAGTTATTATACGTATTTGTAGGAAATTTTGTGTACATTCATTTTGTATATCATAGTTATAATATCATATATCATATCATATATCATATCATATATCATATCATATATCATAGTTATATGAAAAAGAATAACAACAGCTTGCCAAGTACAATGTATTACCAAGATAATTCTTATGAAAGTACTGGTGATGTGGTTGAGATGTTTGCTCAGTACTTTAGTAGTACTTTTATTAAGTCCAGTTTTCTTTCTGTTGACTCATTAACGGATACAGGCACTGCATTGTTTCAACTGAATCAGTTCACAGAAGCAGAGGTGATTTCAGCCTTAAAAAAAATCAAACCCAAAAATACTATGGGCCCAGATAAAATCCCTGCATTTGTACTTAATGATTGTGCCTGTGTTTTAGCTGTACCTCTTACCATCTTGTTTAATTTGTCTATTAGATGTAATACTTATCCTAGTGTATTAAAAAACTCTAAAGTAATTCCTGTTTATAAACAAGGTGAAAGAAATAAAGTTGAAAATTATAGACCTATAACAATTATCAATAATTTTTCTAAAGCTTATGAGTTTCTTCTTTACGATTTTATTTTTTCATTTGCAAAGAATCGAATAAATGAATATCAACATGGTTTCTTTAAGGGCAGATCCACCACCTCCAACCTTCTGTGTATAATTCAATATATCTCGGGTGTTTTTGATTCGAATTCGCAAGTAGATGTAATATACACCGATTTCACAAAGGCTTTTGATCGGCTTGATCATGGTGTTTTATTGACTAAATTAAATAGTTTCGGTTTCTCAAAGGACTTACGACAATTCTTTTTATCTTATTTATTAAATCGGCATGCATTTGTTGAATATCATGGTCGGCTGTCGAAAGAATTTGTCGCTACTTCTGGTGTACCCCAAGGATCGGTTCTTGGTCCTCTTTTCTTTAATATGTTCATTAATGATATTGTGGTTGGAACTGATGTTAATTGTTTATTATATGCTGATGACATGAAGCTCTATACTAGTATAAGTAGTGGAAATGATTGTTTAAATTTACAATCTGCTTTAAATAAAATTGTTTTATGGTGCAGTGTTAATAACTTACAGCTTAGTATTAAAAAGTGTTATGTCATGACTTTCTCTCTCAAACAGCAACCGATTGTATTTGATTACTGTATTGATAATACTATTCTTACCAGGCCACATACCATCCGTGATTTAGGTGTACTATTTGATAGTAAATTGTCTTTTTCGTATCATATTAATATGATTACGAACGAAAGCTTTAAAATGCTAGGTTTTGTACTACGCTGCTCTAAGGATTTTAATGATTCCTCTACTTTTAAATTATTATATTCAGCTTTTGTTAGATCTAAATTAGAGTATTCTTGCATTGTGTGGTCACCCTACTATAATATTTACATAATTAATATAGAAAGAGTTCAGAGACGTTTCTTAAAGGCTGCAGTTTTTAGAGAAGATGGCAATTATCCACCTATTGGTATCCCTCAATGTGACCTTTTAAATAGATTTTCATTTCGCAGTTTAGAGGAACGTAGAACGATTGCGCAATTGATATTTTTATATAAGTTGTTACATAATGCAATTGACTGTCCTTCTTTACTTTCATTGTTAAATTTTCATATACCTAGATTATCATCTCGTTTTTCTTCATTGTTTTATTCACCTATGTCAAGAATTAATATTCAAAAATACTCTCCTCTTTTTCAAATGTGTGATAGATATAATCTGTTTCAAAATCAGTTTGACATTTTTAATTGTAATATAGCCATAATTAAAAAAGTTACATTTACAAATTAAATTATATTTGTTTTTTGTTTTTTTCATTTATATACTGTTTTGTCTAATTGTTTACGTATGTAATGTTGTGTATTGTTACTTATCTCATATCATGTAGTGTATGATGTAGTTTTCTGTCTCTACCTGCCCTGTAATTGGAATTTCTGTAGGGTAGTGTATGTCTAAATAAATAAATAAATAAATAAATAAATAAATAAATAAATAAATAATAAAAAAACGCTTAGTTTTCGAGTTATAGTAAAAAAACTGAAAAAAGTGCCGAAAATTTGAGGTTTTTTGTAATTTTCCTTGTGAAACCGACGCCTGGCGACGTGGCACCCCTCAGATTCGGATTCGACACCCCAAAAAACATACAGAACCGGTGAGAAAAAAACTTCTACATTTTTTTCCTAGAAAAAACCTTTGCTTACTGGATTATAACGCAACATTTGTTAATTAATTAGGAAACGTTTCTGAACCTTGGAGGACTGAACTATTATGAATTAATTTAAAAACTGTGTACAACGTTTCATTCAATTTATCAAAAATATGTTTGCTTTCGTCTGGAACTATTCATCTACTTAAACGTCTGCACTTCAGTCATTAAAGCTCATACCCTTTAATCATCTAATTACACATATATTAATTGCCCGACCAAGGGGATCCTCGCTTTTTTTTTGTATTTATTCTGACGAGTTAACATGTGCTGAAACGCACCGAGCGCAACCTCCCAGTCAAACTTGTGACTGCACGTATAAATATCAGGTTACGGTTTACAACCCCATACATGCAAATTAATTCTTTTCGGTCTGATGCACCCACAAGCGTAATACCCGACATGTCCGTTGCAGGTTGCCGGCGCCACCGTCGCGGGACCTGGAGGGGGAGTCAGCTGGCACCGGCGTCGCGACGAATCCTCAACAGTCGACGTCAGGCGTCTCTCCGTATCGCGTTGCTGTCACGATTCTGTTCAAAGGACCACCACCAAGACAGAAATTGTGTTGTGCAGTGATTTTTCGCCCGACCTTGTGATGCAAACTAGTCGATCCGCTGTGCTGTGATTCTGACATGTTGTAGCGGAGATACAAACCATGAGGGGTGTTTTTGTTGTCGTTGCGGCAGCGTGTGCAGTATCCGCGTGCTTCGCGGCTTGGCAGGAGAACGTTAGGCCCAAGATGTATGTTCAATTAGGTGAGTAATTCCGTTGCTGGTAATTTATAGCCCTGTGTGAACAAGCTCACTTTAAAGTGATTGCTCGGTGTGAACGATCTCTATGTCCCTTAAAGTCTTCTATTTTATACGTGTAATATGATGCCAGAGATAACAGATTTATTTTTATGGAGTAAGTGTCTTTGGGGCCGTGGGAAACGCAAGTATTAGGGGACAATTCATTACTTGGGTTTATTGTTTTAATGAGGGTAACTTTATGTAACTGCTTGGTTGAATAAAACGGAAGAAAATTAAAAAATAAAAATTAAATTTTGGGTAATTAAAATGAAACGGCGTATTTTATACGTTTATAATTATTTGTGTTGTATTTCTACTGTTATACTTAAAACAATAAAGTTCATAATATTTTAATTCGTAGATAGCAGTCGGAGTTACAGATGAAAACGAGTAATTTAACAAACGTATATTAGATTAGATATTTTTTATTTTTTTTTTCTGTTAACAAAGTTTATAGACGTATATATTTCGCTACAAGAAAATTTATTATTATTACCAATAAAAATGAAAGTATTTAATAACTTTAAAAATTGCTCCTTAGATTAAAAGTTTCTAATTTCAAACAGTAAGGGGACATTTTTAATTCTACATGGATTCAATTAACACCCCTTATATTTACATATCAATTTTTAATTCAATAAATTACACAATATATAAATTACGTGGTAAAATCCTAGACAGTGACAGAGCTTGCAGGGAGGTCACTGAGGTCACTTTGTCATTTTTTAAAAGTATTGCTTTTTGAAATAGAAGTAACCAAAAAATTACTTTGAGGTCACTTTTTTCATGTTACAATGTAGGTTTAGGTAAAGATCTGTTTTCTTATGAGATAAGGAAACATTTTATTAGGAAAAGTTTTTGACAATTAAAATTATGTGCATGTGCTACATTTGGAGGCAGTCGATTCTGATTTTGCAATTCAATTACAATCAAATAAAAAATACCGCAGTTGATGGATTTGTTATATGAACAACAATTTAATTGTTAGAAACGTATCCACATAAAGTTTTTCAATATGTTATACGAAAATAGTACTTTATCTACACAAAAGAATACTTTTTTGATACTGACAAAGTATTCTACATTTTTAATATATCAGGATCGTTTTTCAATTTATTAAATTTCGACTCAAAAATTTGTTTGGCATTAACGTCTATTATTTAGGCAATATAATATTAAATATTGAGAAAAGATTACCTATATATAGATATGTTTCTTATCTGGCATTATTAAATTTTAGAGATAAAATCAGGTACCATTGTTCTTCATTCATTCATTTAAAAGGACATATTTTAACACAAACAGATCTTTTTACCAATTACTTATGACTTTTACATAAAATGAAAAATAAAAAAGCTTCCCTCTCTTCAAATTCATTTTCGAGCACACTATACAGGGTGTTTGTAAATAAGTGCGAAATATTTTAGGGGGTGGTTGCCGAAGTTATTTTGTGAAAAAAAATATATAAATATAGGTCGAAAATTACTTCGTTTCCGAGATACAGTGTTTAAATTAAAAATTTTTTAAATTTATCTTTATTAATTATTTCAAAGAGTTTTAAAGACATTGATTGACTCGAAATTTGATGATTGTAACTTATTTAGAAATATTTACAGCATCCTACGAGATAATGTATCAATAGAAATTAAAAATACACAACTTACAATAAAATATTATTTATTTTTTTCCTCAAAAACCGTGCATCCTACGAAAAAAATTGAAGAGACTAATTTCATTCAAAATTGGTGGCGGACTTCTAAAAAAATCAAAACGGGAAAAAATCAGTGGCGTACCATTTTTATTTTATTAAAAAAAGTTGTGGTGCTCTTGCAGGAACGCTACTGGTGCAAGTAGAAATATTCGGATCATCCCAAAAAATGCACATTTATTCCTCCAAAGCGTTTTTCAAATTTCGAGTCAGTATCTTTCAAACTCTTTGAAATAATTAATAAAAATAAATAAAATATTAAAATTTAAACACTCTGTATCTCGGAAACGAAGTTTATTTCGACCTACGTTTATACGAACTTTTTTTCACAAAATAACTTCGGCAACAACCCCCTAAAATATTTCGCACTTATTTACAAACACCCTCTATGTGCCGTTTTCTTAAAATATTAAATATGTATGTTTTCAAATTTATTTTTAGGTCACTTACTTTAAATTTCTTGGTCACTTGGTCACTTTCTTTGTTAGTACTTTGAGTTGGAGTTCTTCAATGAATTCGTTCGAATTTATTGGCCAATTTTGTTGATTTTTGGCGATACCTTTTATTTTAAATAATGAGTTTGTTCATTATTGCACCTACGTTAGTTTGGTATATTATGGTTTGCTGTTTGTTATTATGTGATATTTTTATTCCTTAAATATGACCAATACATTGATGAATTTATTGTAACTTGTATAAGGGTGCCACAAATATTGAGAACTTTAACAATTATTTCGTTGAACAATTTATTGGATCAAACATTGTTGATTGTAAAACAAGTATAACTTATAATACGTCTAATAAAAACAAAAGACGAAAATAAATTGCCATACTGAATAACAGTACTGTTAACTAGAGCTAACAATTAAATATTCATATCTTGTATCTCCTAACAGTAATAATTCCATTTTATGTAATGCTAAATCAATACAGGAAGCACACTATTATCATTTAAAACGTTGATTCACAATCAGTATGTTTACTTTAATATTATTAAAACCTACCAGCAGTATATTCCTCGTTAATTTTCGACTCATCAGGTGCTTCATTTTAATTCATTCATTTAATTTATATTGGAAAAAAATATTCAATATTCACAGGAACATTAGAAATATGTAATCGAATATAAAAATTATCTTCACACAATTATCGACGTGGAAAATTAAATCTATAAGTACCAGCCATCTTCCTTGGCTGACTTTAGAAATTCTGTTACATCTTTCCGTTCGTAACGCCCGAACCAAAGGTTGCCCCAAGTCTTGGGGCAACTGGAAAAATATTTATCGAAACCGCAGTACAGACGGAATAGATAAACAATGGTGGTGTGTTCCCATCATTTATAATGGCGGAGATTTGCAGAGAATAGAACGCGTAGGGGACCCTACCTGGGTCTACCAGTAATGGATGCGGCTTAGATTTCAGATGTCTGTGTTCACATACTTCCTCTTGTTCCAGCAATAATGCGAAATAAGTGCCTGATAGGGCATTTGTTTTTAACGGCATTTACTCTATGCATTTCGTATATTACTTATTTTATTATAATAAAGAAAATGCAAAAAATTATTTGCACATGATTTATAGTTTTGCGGAGTACTTAAGTATATATAGTATGTCTCACTAAGTTGGAACCATATTTGGAAAACTTTTTTATTATTAATTTTAGGAAAAAAGTTATTCTTCATAAAAAATTCTGCATGTTCTATAATGTATTACGTGAATTTGCTAATGGAACGATTAAATCGAGGATTAAATGTATTGAACGAGAACATAGATATGTCGAAGCATGAGTGGAATGAGTGAAAAATAAATTTCTATTTATTTCTAGTTTAATATTAGTATTTGTATGTATTTTCTTATTTACAAAATAAATGCACATGCGTTAATTATCATGTGTTTCATAATTACAAGAGTTAAATGTTCATTCAGAATAGAAAGATTAGTAAAAAATAACAAAACCTAATTTTTCAATGTAAATGGATGCAATTACATATTTGAACGTAGTTTTTAGTTCCGATCAACTTTTCTTTATAACAATTTTCGATATTGTCAAATATAAAGGTACTTTACTCTTGAGTAAAATTAATATTTGTGATAATCCGTGTATCCGACTGAAAAAATTTAATATCTGATGATTGTATTTTAGATTTTAGAACATGCAGAACTTTTTATGAAGAATATTTTTTTTCCTAAAATTAATAATAAAAAAAATTTTCCACATGGTTCCAATTTAGTGAGACATACTGTATATCAGTGTTGTTAATAGTCAATTAAAACTATTAAATTTAGGTTATTATAAAAAATGTACGTTTTCTAATTAATAAGTTTAAAATTAATATTGTTAATTACTGAAATGTTAAGGGCATAGTAAAAATAACCATAATAAACGTTTGTAGGTATAGATTTTCAGAAAAAAATAACATATTATTTATTTAATATAATTATACGCAGTATATTAGTAGTTAATAGCAGTCTACTGTTTAAAATCCTTACACAATTTAATAGCACCATACATTTATCTATGTATTATACTTGGTATCTATTATCTGTATATACTGTGCAAATAAAATAAAAAATACCTAATCAGTTATTAATATATAATACTATGTACCTATAACTTTATTAAATATCTGTTATACCTACAGTGCAAATGTATGATATATAAAATCAAAATTATTTTTTGCTTTGCACGTTAAAACATCGTCCATTTAATTAAATAGAAACAAAAAGAACTATACTTAGGGATAATCAACGTACATATAAAAAAAATAAATCGACTTTTTATTCCTAAGAATGTCACTGAAATTATTTTATTTAAAGCTGACTTATTCTATGAACTAATCTTTATTTTGTATGCGAAATTTTCTTTGGTTTTATTTAACTTTAATTTAAATTTTGCAACATAAAAGCTTGAAGTCTAGACATTTTCTCTATCTACAAATAACATTTCATTCAAAGCAAAGATTATACGTTGACATATTTTGTTTATTTGCATCTCTGAGATTATATTTATGATAAAGGTCTTCCAAGATTTCCTCTAGTAAATAATAACAATTCTAGAATATATAAACAGGGTGATGCAAGAGGTTTAAATTCTCCGAATAAGAAGCTGGATGGTAACGGATGCAAATTTCTCGAAAATGTTTGTTTTCGCAGGCAAACCACTCCACTGGTTGCTATAACCTCTCTACTAAAATTACCATTAAGTTATACCCTCGGTTGTATCATTAGTGTTAAGGTTAAGGTTAAATCTTCTACTGTATTTTTCATATGTATAGTAATATGAAATGAAGTAAAACTTTTTTAATTTGAGGAAATATGGCATTTGGATTTAACTCGGTGGTATAGGATGGTACATACTATTTGAAAGCCGGAAAACACTCATTAAATAGCAGATGTTTTTAGTTATTTGTTATGATTACTGTTGATTGTTAAAATAAAATTTAGATGACGACAATATCTTTTTGGTGTTCATTTTAATTGTTAACTTTATCCAAATAAATAAAATTTTATGTTCGATCTAAACCATTTCAAATATGTTTTTTCTACAACGTAATTTGAATTTACTAAACATATTTTCTCAAAATTGTTGTAATTAAAAAAATAATTTAATAATACAAACATTATCTCTGTTATCACTATGTTGTCTATTTTTTTTGTGACCACTTCTTTAACTAGAAACAATGAAGTAGTTTGATGTTCCCTAACTTGCCTTTAGTTGAACAATGATGGATTGCTTGCTTTCGTACTTTATTTCCTTTATTGATAATATGTCTGTTTCATTGGACAATGGCAACAGCACTACAAGCAGTCTTAAATATTTATTGTCATTTTAGTCTTGATCAATTTTATGATTGTGGATTTTGTTGTAATCTGAGGACAGCAAATTCATCACCAAAATATCTAAATACATTATAACTATAAATTGAACTAAAATTACACTTCACATTCTATTTATTTTTGGAGACTGAAGTAAATCTTGTAATTTCTGTTACATGTTTAAAACGAAGTGACGCATAATTCTAATACTGTTCTGTCAATTAGTGTCTACTCTACATGTTATCACTGGGATCTAACAATATTCCACATTGTTTTGTTTCATTTAGCGTTCAAGAACATTTTCTGCAATATGATTTAGTAACGTGGTAATAATAAAACAATATATAACTGTATAGTAATTCTGTTATCGGTTCTGCATATAGTATGTGTTTACAATTAAAATAGATTGTTTTAAAATTGCATCAGAGATTTTTTCCATAGATAATTTTGTTTTGATCGAAGACTGCTGATAAGTATATGATAGTAATAGAGGGAACGTTAAAAATACCTACTACTTACTGTTAAGTCATTAATTACAGTAATTATTATAATAATTTACCAATTTGCCCCGTCCTTCAAGATGTTTTCTTTTTATTATAGTTTTATCTGTACAGGGTGTGACTAACATGCCTGGCGAAATTTTAATAGTGCATGTTAAATAAAATCCAATTACTTAATATATGCCCGGAAGCGTTTAAATTTCAAATTATAGGGTATTCAATTTTTACCAAAAGATATTTTATTTCAGTCAAGGAACACCTGGTTATTTACAAAAATAACTTTTAGCGTAGAATACATTTTTGTTAAGCCTAAGCCTTTAGTGCTCTCTCATAGTACCGAATTAATTTTAAATATCTTGGAAAAGTAATTATTATTAGTACTACCCCCGAAATGACTCCCCTGTGTATAAAATAAACTGCGGCATATGTGACAGTGGCTGCTCGTGAAAATTAAAGCGGTCATATTTTGAAAATGATGTATGTCGAAAACATTTCGAACGAAATTTGCAAAATAATAGTTTAAAATAGGGGTTGTCGATTTTGAGATATTGAAAAGAGTTGCTCATAGTATGCAAGATATTTTTTAACAATCAACTAACTGATACAAATAAGTGTTTTTTATTTTTGACATTATTAAGTCTCCCTTGTAATTATATTATAATAACCCATTATTTTTCAAATTTCATAATGCTGCAACTTTATGAAAAGTGAAAATTTTGAGCAAAATAAAAAAAAACGGGTTTTGTAAATATATGTGCAACCCTTATTAAAATCTCATGATTGGCAACCCCTAATAACATTTTTTATTTCGCAAATTTCTTCCAAAATGTTTTCATCATGAAAGTTCTTTATACGGGCCTAGAAATTATGCTCTAATAATGGCATGGGTCCCATTTTTTATTAAATAATATGACCACTTTAATTTTCATCAGTTTAGAAATTAGAAACTAAAATTGCAAACAAATTTTTCCAGACCTACATTCCATGATGTAGAGTTAGCTATTAAAGTTTGGTCAAACTTTTCAGTTATACACCGAGCTCGTGAAGTTCGGAATAAATTCGATAAATCGTTATTGAAGGGTTTTGACAGGAAATCCTCGGGCACGTCAACTTTAGTTTATAAAATGTCACTTTTGTCAGCCATCGACTTTTTTTTGTTTTGTTTGTTTTTGAACTATGACGTCATCGGCAATTTTTTTAAATGGCAACCCATATTTTTTTCCACGGATTTCGATAGAGCACATTTTTCTGAGTACGAATATGTCAAAAACGTATGACCTTCAAGATGGAAGCTTTCGAGATAATAGACAGTTTAAGTTGATTGTAGATGATCATGATACGAATTTGAGCATGCGCAACGGTCAAATTCTACGTAAGTATACGCTCACGTATTGGACACAATTTAAACTGTCTATTCGGTTCCAAAGTTTCAAGAATGTACCATGTACAAGGTATCGGGTGGGTCAAGTTTTTTAATAGCTTATCGAACATTTTAAGAGATTTTAGGAGTAATTTGTTTAATTTTTTAAGTAATAATCAATCAACAACAATTTTAACAAATGAAAAAAGATTACTGTACAAATGAATAATTAAAGTAAACAAGAAAATCAGAGGAAATTTTCAAAGTGACCTCCATTCACTTCTTGGCAATATCCCATCCGTCACTGAAACTCCTGCAGAACCTTATCAAGAATATCTGGTTGATTGGCTCGAATTTCATTGCGAATTCTGTCCTTTAATTCTTCAATGGTATTTGGTCTACTGAAATAGACTTTGCTATTTAAATAGCCCCATAAAAAGTAGTCTAGGGGAGTGAGATCCGGAGATCTAGGGGGCCATTCGATAATTTCCCTTCGACCAATCCAATGGTTAGCAAATAAATAATAGTTAATAAATTAAATAGTCGCGAACTATAATTGCAAAATGAGATGGTGCACCGTCTTGTTGGTACCATATCGTGTTATTGGGCAGATCGTCATTTGGGTAAAGCACCGCAAGTGCAGGGACTAAATCGTCTCTTAAAAATTCAAAATATTTTTCACCTGTTCATGCGCCTTCAATGAAAAATGGACCGAAAATACGGTTACCGACAAGGCCAGCCCAAACGTTAACTTTTTGTGGAAACTGACTACGAGTTTCCATTTTCCAGTGTGAATTTTCAGGAAACCAATATCTACAGTTTTGCCGGTTTACTGTGCCGTCGAGATAAAAGGTAGCCTCATCAGAAAAAACTATTGCGTAAGAATCCGTCGTCATCAATCAGGCGTTGCAACATGGTTTCACAAAACTGTAACCTACGGTCAGGATCATCTTCGTTTAATTCTTGGACCAATACCACTTTATACGGATACCATTTGTACAGTTTCAAATATTTTAAGACGGAGCTTTGAACTATTCCGTTGTTTGCTGCCACTTGGCGGGATTTTTTTGAAACTTTAGTAGAACATTCAATTTAACATCTTGTACTGGTGGACGACCCGTTCTAGGGCGATCTCTCGCATGACCCATTTCTAAAAACTTTTGCTCTATTTTACTAACGGTGGACTGTGTAATTGGTTCTCTGTTTGGATATTTGTTGTTAAAAAAACGGCAAACTTCTACTTGTGTGCGAGCTCTGTTCCCGTAACCGATCATCATCAAAATTTCCCTTTCACTCAAACGATCCATTTTCAAATAAAATGAATTCTGATAGAATAACTAGCTGACCCGGCAAACGTTGTTTTGCCATCTTGTGGAACTGTGGATGGAACAAAATAATATAAAAATCGCGATTAAAAATCAGGGGTTGATCGTATAAGGGTGAAAATTTAGAACTGTATGTATTTTTCAATGCTGAATCATGAAAAAATAAAAACAGAAAATTTTGTCCAAAAAATAAAAAAAAATTTTGGGGTGGACCACCCTTAACATTTAGGGGTATGAAAAATATATGTTGGCCGATTCTCAGACCTACTCAATATGCTCACAAAATTTCATGAGAATCGGTCAAGCCGTTTCGGAGGAGTACGGGAACGAACATTGTGACACGAGAATTTTATATATAAGATGATTAATCAACTTAAGGAGGTTCGATACCAAAAGAAAAATGGTAAGAATGTTTTCAAAGCAATTGAAATCTGTTAATAAATATGCAAACTGACTTGTGTAAAAACATCAGATCGATTGACAACGTAGTTTTTTTGAAAAATGATTTTAAAAATTATGCTCTTTTACACAGGCTCTTATGGGAGTTGGGAAAAAACTTTAATCAAACGTGAATATTGCTCTTAAAAATGGTTAGGATCGGAAAAATAAAATAGTAATTACAGAATTAAATATTACTAAACAGTTTAAAACAATAAAAATATGCACTTACAATGTAATTATTGAGATAATGGAATGAATAGATAACGTTTTGACAAATTTGAACAAACATCTGATCCAATGAAAGGAAATATGGCAACACTGTACGCTGTATTTAATGCTTCGACTGATGCGTTATATGTATTTGAACAGCTCGATTATAGATTATAAAATTATTCCAGTCGAAAATATATGTAGTAATAATTAATATTAAATAAATTTTTCGTGATCTAAAGCAATATACTAGCAATTTGAAACAAAAATTGAAAGGATCTCTTTGCAAAACAAACAGTATAGATGTTATGTCATAATCTTCAATTTGACAAGTCGACGTCTCACTATCATACACTGAACTTTTTGATAGTTATCATATGGATTCTCGGTTTGCACATTTTATTTTATTCTCATCAATCCACATTCTCTTTTACACTCATTTTATATTACTTTTCAGTCATTACTTTTCCTTTGTACCTTGGTTGTTCATTCATGTTTACGGAATTCGCGCAAAGTTGACAGTAATGACAGTTGACCCAACTTTTACCACCACGCCATGGCAATGTTGCCAGATTTCATCCATAATTTTACAAGCTCGTAATGAATAAATAGACGCTTTTATTCAAATAAAAAGTTAACTGACGTGTATTAAACACGAAAAAAATATGCAAGCTAATATGTGTTGTATAAATTTTATTCTAAATAGCATACTTAGTTCGCTGAAATTAATTTATGTAAAGTTGGTACTGCAACAAGACTCCCGTGTATAAACATAGGCATACTCTCCGCACCGCCCGCCCCGGAAGAGGTGAAACACAAACTTCTCGAATATTATTGGAAATAAATTTTATAAGTTGTGTCTATATCATTTGTATCTCTGTGATTACTCAGTAAATCCGATGGATTTGGTGGAAACTACCCTTTTTGTAGAGTGAGAAACATCTGAAAGTATATTTTCTTTTTCTTGATTGATTTATGTTACAGAAAATAGTCACCAGTTCCGACAGTTTTCATAAAAGAATACAAATTTCTGAACTTCTCAAAGCATTGTTTCTGTTTCATTTTTGAATAAACACGCTTTTGATAAATATGTCAGATTTTAATAAAAAAAAAATGTATTGATGGTGACTAATACAAAAATTAATTTCACGAAAACTTTAGGACCAGAAAGAGAAACGAAAAGCTCTTCCAAAGCAACTTTGGATAATGGTAAGTTTAGTTAAACCGTGTTATTTTGACTCCAAGAATTCCACATAATTATGGAAATGATCCAAATGACCCAATTATATTTCCAACCCAAATGCTTTTTCCCAACCCTTCTGGGCGTCCTACAGTAATCCTCGATAATCTTTAGCTGCACGGTAGCGTTCACTGTCGAGTGAATTAATATTTCATTTTTTTTTCTCTGTTTTCGGCCCTGTGCGGATATATTTTTTGCGTAAAACGCAGCCTTCCCCGTTTGACGAGTTTCCTAATAATTCACAAGCTTTACACGGGAGTTCCGCATTCACTTTGCGCTCTCCCTCATCTCCTCGGTATATCAGTCGGTTCCCATATAAATCTAGGGACTTAGAGGGCCCGTGTGAAATAGAATAATTTATCGGCCTGTTTGAACTACGTTTTTACCGTAGACCCGGCGTGCCGGAATTTATTTTGACGTTTATAACGTGCTCCACGGTGGCACTAAACTTAAACTGCTGAGCGTATCAAAGAGACAGATTTTATTCGTGTACATAAGTCGCGGCGGTTTGAGCAATGGCCGGCCCCCTCGCAACCCAGTTTTTTAATAAATTGCCTTGTCGGGTACTTTTCCGCATTTGGATTTCCCTAAATTTAAGAAGGAAACTAATACAACGGTTGTTTTTATTTGGATATTCCAATTCTTGATTTAGGCCTCGCGCACAATTGCGATTTGTAGCTGTGGAATTGTTTAGCTGCTCAAATAGAACAGACAGGAATTTACTTAAATATTCTCTAGAGGATATACCTTTAGACCAACTAAGGAAGTGTTGGTATCAATTAGACAGGGCCCCACCTCACTGTCACAATCAAATCGATCAACAGCTGACTGAAATGTTTGAAGATAGATGGATGAGACGCCTAGGACCGTGGAATTGACCAATAAGGTCTCCCGACCTCACTCCATTAGATTTTTATGTTTGGGGAGTAATAAAGCAAACAGTTTATTTTACACCCGTTGCTTCAAAAGAGGATTTGATTGTTCGAATACGAAGAGCGTTCAATGAATTGCCTGCAGCTGAAATAGCAAAAGCGGTGACTGTTGGTGTTATCTCTAAAATCCACAAGTGCTTAGCTGTTAATGGGGGTCATATTGAACACTTATGACTTTTTTAAGTCATTTTTTTATCTTAGTGCATTATTATCAGAGAGCGGACAATTGGTGTCTTTAACCTTGAACGTAGTAGATATGTCATTCATAAACCTAGATGCCATGACGCAGTGGCGTGTCGGGTATGCATCGGAAATTTACGTGATAATTCACGAAAATTCAACGGTACATACATTTTTAGGCGTTATAAAATATTTAGAAAATCAGAAATTGTATACTACATATTTATCAAATAAAGTTCGGTTAAAAATAGTGTCGTTCTTTTAATTGGAAATTAGGAGTCAATGTAACGAATAGCCTCAGGCGACGCACATGATAGAATAGTCCAACTCACGCTCCGTTCATAACATGGCTGCAGTTTGAATTCTGACCAATAGGAATTCGATAAACGTAATCGATGTCGACGGATGGACTAGAGATGGGCGCGAGTGTCATTTCATTTCTTTAGAACTAAATTAACTTAATTATTTTCTCGTTATTTAACCTGTTCACATGATTTATGGATTTTAAATAAAGGGTACAAATCTTCGCGAGGATAATACGATATATTTGCTATACATAATAATTATATTTTGCATAGTTTATACACAATACATTTTTGAACGTGTACACATCTCTACCAAAATTTGACCTATTCTTCGGGTTAAAGGCACACATTGTCCGCTCTCTAATTATTATCAACATACATAATTAAAATTGTGTATTACTATGTATGAAGTTGATTTTTTAGAATTCTTCTTAACTTTATTCTGCTCATTGGTGGAAAATTGGGATATGTCTCATTAAAAACTGTAAATGTTCTGCTTAGAATCCCATTGCAACGTCTGCGAATAAGTAAAAATAAATAACTGGTGACAGTTTAGTTGTTTGTTTTGAAGTTTTGCTAAAAATTCCACAGCTATCCTCGCAAGAAATTATATGATTTTAGGTGACACAAAAAATAGTAGATAACTTAAAAACTAGAAGAGATAGGTATAGGGAACCCTTATACCGTTCGAAAGAGTATAAAATTGTGTATCAGAATATAGAAAAACATACAGGGTGTTCTATTTAAAAAAACCGACTTATGAAGGTTTGAAGTTATCTAAACTCGCACCCTGTACGCAATTAAGCCACTTTGAAAGTATGGATGGGAAGCTTAGGGGTCTAGCTATCCCCCCTATAAATATTGTTGCTTTACCTTTCTTACTATAAAACTACACATGGTTTGAAGCTAGTCACTGTTTCTCTCCACGTTTTTGAAAAAAATTGAATATCTCGAAAACGGTTAATTTTAGGAATAGGGAAATTTCATAAAAGTCCACCTAAAATAACACGTAGAATCCAAAATTGCAATAATATATAGGGTGTTCCATTTAAAATAAGCGAGTTTATGGCGACTTTCGGTATAATCGGAAGTGGTACGTGGATGCCATTATTTTAGATGAGAAGGGCATGCCCGAAAACCCGGTATTCTAAATTTTCAAAATTCAAATCGAAGTAGTCTCTGAAATAATTCTAATGGCCCGTCACCGTGAGACACCCTGTACACCTTTAACATACATTATTGTTTTTTAATGTAGGCAGTCAAATGATTTTGATAAGGTGGGATTGAAATTTAAACAAAAATTACATATGTATTTACCTACTCTAATGATTTATAATAGTAGTAGCATTTGGTTAATAAAAAGTATATTTCTATTAAATAATTTTGGTAAAATCTTTTCTCAGTATACCCAAAGGTCGATTAAGAATTGTCATCCACCTCATTGAAACACGAAAATCTCATCACAAGAAAGAAATCAACTATTCTAGCATCGCCTAAAAAGGGCATCAAATAAGGCTTAAGATAGTATCTTTACAGCTGTAGTAAACAAAATTGTATTACCTACAATAATAAAAGTTAACGTTGTGCAGTCATTTCAATTTTGTACACGACAAGCATTTTATCTTGGACATATATCTCCAGTTGAAAGTAACAACTTCTAGTATGTAGGTAGGATAACAAAACATTGCTATTATTGCTTCCTCTGTCATATCTAGGTAATGCTGACGGCAATTAATGAATGGAACTATCAGTAGTTGGTGGTATCACGACTGGTCATTTTTGCCAATAATCCCTTGTTGTTTTTCTAAACACGTTTTATATGTTTGACAACTGTGAAATCGAAATTCAGAAACATTTCTATAAAATACTATAACAATACGATATGAAACGGAAAACAAGTGATACATGTTTAAACAAAGATAATAACTAAGCCAACCATGAATTTAAGAGACTCTTGCACACCACATTATTTTTCCAGTTATTTTTATAAAGGTGTGCGGGAAACTTTTTTTAATGGGTGCCTAGATTATAATTTGTTATAAGGATATATTGCTCACGTAGGTTTTTTTTAATGGAACATCTTGTATTTTTTACACATTTTAATTGCAAGGTTAAGAATTATATAAAAAGGTATGGATTGGAATATCAGAAAATTTGAGCATATACAGGGTGGGACATTAATGTGAGAAAGTACCTACAATAACTCCCTTGTTGCTCATAATGCAGAAAAAAAGTTTATATAAAACTTGTACACAACCAAAAAACCTAAACTACAAAATTAATTTGAAACATACATGGCGATGAGTAAAAACAGGACATATCAAATACTACATTTTTTAAATGGAACACCCTGTATATTTTTTAACATATGGATTTCCGAGAAAATTCTGTATAGGGAAATATGAACAGTTTATCATTTTAGTGCGAGGTTGCCAAATTATGTAGAAAATTCTTTGAGTTTTGGAAAAAACATGACCTTGAAGAAGTTGTATTAACTTTCAGGAACAAAACACTTGGAACAAAATAATTAGACCGAGTTATAGGCAAATGTTAGACAAAGGCTCCTATATTAGCTAATATCGATATTTTATACAGGGCATTTTATATAATACGATCATTTTTAGAAAGTTTAAACTTGATTTTCTAACATTTTTCAAATGGGACACCATATATTGTATCGTTCTATTTTTATTCACATATCGGTCAACTTCAACATTTATTAAGCATGTTCTATATCTAAAATTGTTAGTTTTAAGATATAGCAGTATGTCTGAAAGAACTTAATTTTTATTATTTTATAGAATACCAAATAAATATTAACTAATAAAATTAACTGAAAATGGAATGATAAGTTATGAACTGACAAGTTGATGCAATGTGACAGTTTTTTCCAAAGCCATTTCGTGCGACCGAAAATAATAAAAATTAGGTTTTTCCAGAAATGTTGCTATATCTTAAAAACTAGCAACTTTAGGTGTAGAACATACTTAATAAAAGTTGAAGTGGACTGTTATGTAAATAAATTGGAACAATAAAATGCAGGGTGTTCCATTTGAAAAATTTTAGAAAATCAAGTTTGAACTTTCTAAAAGTGATCGTATTATAAAAAATGCCCTGTATAAAATATCGATCATAGCTAATATAGGAGCATTTGTCTAACATTTGCCCATAACTCTGTATAATTATTTTGTTCCAAGTAGCTGAAAGTTAATACAACTTCTTCGAGGTCATGTTTTTTCCAAAATTCGAAGAATTTTCTACATAACTTGGCAACCCCGCACTAAAATATTAAACTGTTTATATTGCCATATATAGAATTTTCTCAGAAATCCATATGTTTAAGAATATACAGGGTGTTCCATTTAAGAAAAGTAATATTTGGCGTGTCCCGTTTTTATTCATCGCCCTGTGTGGGTAAAGTAGGGTGAAATGGCTAAGCGGGGGAGATGGCCAACAGCCAAAACTTAATTCAGCTTTCGATATAAGGCACTGTATGTCCTATATGGCATTATATGTGAACAACTAAATACGAGCACTGTGTTTTAATATGCGTCAAAGTGATATTTAAGCACTAAGAGAAGAAAAACATTATTATGCCGCTAACAATTTTTATGTCCATTGCATAATAGGTGACACTATGAACATATAAGCGGAAATATATTGTTGGTTTCTACAAATTAGGTGAGTACAATATTTATTAATTCTAACACATTCTAACTTCTAATAGCCGTTACAAGTCTGCTATGAGTTTTATATGACGTATTGGCCATCTCTCCCTGGTATTTGGTATAGACGGCCTCCATATATTTTTCATCTGTTTATTCATGAATTAATTAAATTTCAAATTTATTGCAGAAAAATGCCAACAAACTATAAAAGAAAATATTCAAACCGTGGAAATTATACTGAAGAAAATCTGAAGCGAGCAATTGAAGCTGTCAAAAATGGTTGTTCTGTAAACGGTGCCTCACAAAATTATGGTATTCCTAGAAAAACGCTTGATAGAAAATATGCAAGAGATGGTTCCATGAAAATTGCTTTACTTTCCTAAACACTTGCCAAGACTGCGGCAAAATCGCGTTTAAAAAAAGCATAATAAGTAGATATTGAATAACAATTTATTTTTTCATTATAACATTTTTTATTGTCACATTTTGTTATGTTAATACCATTTATATTATAAGGCCATCTCTCCCATATGTCATTGGCTAACTCACCCAGCTGAATAGGGATAGATGGCCAAATGCAAGTTTTTATATACTTATTAAAAACAATTTTTTTGTAGTATTTTAGTGGTTGTTTTTTACTTACCTATTAGTATGATAGTTGAGGAATTACAAAAAATATATATAATAGGTATAACCCTTATAAAAAATAAATGGTTATCTACTTCCCAAAATGTTGGCCATCTCTCCCAACTTTACCCTATTTGGCGTGTCCCGTTTTTACTCATCGTCCTATATGTTTAAAATTAATTTTGTTCTTTAGGTTATTTGATTCTGTACAACTTTTATATAAACTTTATTTTGTATTATGAATAACAAGGAAGTTATTTTACTTTCTCACATTAATGGCCCCTGTACGTATATTGTGGACACAGAAAATTTTGTTGACTGTACAAGTAGCTCTATGTGACAATAACATTGTAGCAGGAAAGTCTTAGGTAATAATTTACTAGTAGCCAGTTGCAAAAATATACACCTAAAGAATGATGTTGTTGTAGAGGTACATCCGCATTACTCACAAACAACCCGATCAAACACAGCAAGCAGCAAGAGTGAAAAAAAGGTTTGTTGTCTAAATATGCCACATGCTTACTATCATCTCAAACACGTTTCGGCAATTCTTCGGGATATATCAAAGGAAATGCGGTTGATTACGAGTTCAGTATAAATCTGCGAGATGATCTTGACAAACAGTAACGAATTCAAGAAGCAAGAGACTCAAGCATGAACAATGCGGACGCACCTTAACAAAACATGGATTCTGCGCACCTGAAGGGAATATGGCTGTTGCTGCCTTCAATAAGCGCCACAACCAGGTTAGATAGATAAATTCCTCTCCGTTACTGCGGAAACAAAGAAACTTTCGAGTTTTTCGTGAATTTTAAAGTTTGCCCCATTTAACTAACCTCTCTCTATCAGTTACCGTCCCCAAGGTCCCAATAGCACTAATTAATCGTTCCTTCCCGCACGCTTATAACGCGATTTTTTTGCCGAACGTGATGTCTTTCCGAAAATGACTATTTTAATTATCTAAGATCTGCGACCTGACTTTGAAATTCAAATATCCGGCAGCGTTTGAATACAAAATTGCGCCGAGAAGTGTTAACGAATTTAATTTGAAGAGCTGTTCAGGAAATTTGATAAAGTGCGTTGTCAACGTGTACAAACTTTTAATTTGCGTAATGTTGTGTACAGAGTCAACTCTGCTCTTTGACTTTTAGGGCGATTATATACACTTCCTCTTATACCGTTCGCGACTCGCGACGCCCTCTCTGTGAATTATGAATTCTTAGGTAAATTACTTGTTTAGCTAATGAATTTGAAAAATTCCACGGGGTTAATAAATTTTGAGAGGAATTTTTATTACACCTCTAAAAGTATATAAGTGTATTCATATTAGCAACCTGCATCTTTTCGTTTTCCCATACAGAGAAAAATATGTTATTGGATATTGCATTTTTAAATGAGGTTGATAATTGAGCAACATCTCGCCTCATTTGCTATTACGAGGTATTTAATAATTGTAATTTTTGGATATGGCTGTCGTTTTTAATATTTGATGTAAATAACAATACCACGAAGACAAACAGATTGTTTGTGGCTACAATCAAATAAACAGTAGTAATTTATATCATGCTAGTAAGCGGCAATACGCGTTGCAGTATAACATAGGCTAAATCTGTGGTCAAGCCGTGTGCTGCTCTATACTCACAATACACAATGCCAATGACTGTCACCGGCACGTTTAGCCGACAGGGCAGGCATTAGGGTGCCGCTACTGCTCCTAGATACGTATCGAATAAATTGATCGATGCGAAGCTTCAGATCAGAGGCAGACATATACATGTTATTGTACAATGATGCGGATAGTGGGATTACTAAAATGTGAAAAGTAGTTGATGCTTCACCACCATTAGAAAAAATAGCATCTGAAAACTTCGACTATTTTAAATATGAGCCTGTGATTTTGGTAAATGTTGTTCATTTTCGTTTCTAAAATGGGTACCTACCGATAGCCAGAGACGATTAACCGCTATCTCAACAAATATTGTACGGACTCTACACAAAACGGTAATGACATAATAAGTGAGATAATATAATACAAATTTACAGTAATAATTAAGCTAAAGTAAATAGTTGGTCTATTTAATAACCATTCCTCAATGTCGCTTTTAAAAATTGCCAATGAATTCAATAGTTTTAAATTAATTAGAATTTCGTAAAATATTATATTTTTGGTCCCAGAAAATAAGCAAATCTTTGTTTTACTGTTTTAGCTACATTTCGATAAAGCCAGATATTTGTATCTTGTTAGATACTTTTGAATAATATTCTGTTGGCTCTTTTTTTTTATTCCATAAAGTAAATATCAATATCGTGACAAATTCTAAACAATTTATTTTTGATATATGATATATTCTTAGATTAATTTTTGTAATATTTCAAGATTTTTTATTCTATTGTACTATCTACTCCAAGGAGTAATTTTGTTCATAATTGAGATTTCATCAAAGCCTAATAAAGAACTACAAAATGCTCCAGTGTTCAGAATATGTTTCAGATATTTAAATTTAGATAACAGTCTAGTTTTAATATGTATATCCAATACCATTGTAGTATAAAAAAAATCCTAAATATCTAAATTAAGTTCTTTCTATCACCGTTTATATTTAATGATCTAAACGGAGTCAGCAATATTACAAGGCGAATATAGTAAAAAGTAGAATTTGAAAAAATGAATGATTAAACGTTTAGAATCAAACCCATTTTTTATGAATTTAAAAGTCGATTTCCACGTTCTTAAATGGCCAACATATAGTAACGACTTACCGTCAGCAAAACTAATTTTAATATAAGTCCTTACATCAAATAAATTATTAATATAACTGTAAAAGAATAGGACCAATCACTGGTACCTGTGGCACTCCACACTTTACAATTTAAAAATCACTCTTATATCACTAATACAATAAGTTGTCTATTCAAGAAATTTTGACTACGTTGGAAATCAAAGAGATTCCCTTTTTTCAATATAAGTTTGATCAAATGTTAAAATATTGCCAAATAGTGCCTAAACAAGTAGGTACTGCAGAAATGTTTTTTAAAGATTCTGTAATGATAATGTGACCCAGGTGTTTAATTCAATTTTAAACTAGTTAATTAGTACTTGATTTTTCCATTAGTTTCTGACGAATAAATAAATTCATAACAGTTATTTTCTTTCTTCAGTAAAGGTTTGTTTGGGACAAATTTTTCTAACAAGCTTTTTTTCTAAGGTTTCCTTAGTGGTCGGTAGATGTATTGGCAATATCTGCTGGATATAAAACTCAAATATCATCACTAGTTTTAATTTATTTAACATGTGCATAGGCATTTTTTCATTCATGCTTCATCAACAGTTATTTGAAGGTAATATTTTTGCGAAACGAATGAACCAATTATCTTCAAATTGACTTGGAATACACCAGTGCGAACCTCTAAAAGTACATAAAATTTTAGCTCAATATATAGGTCCTGTAAGGTATTATTGTCATTTCAATTAATGATTGATTTAAATTAAAAAAATCAGTTCCCATTACTTTTTAATTACTTATACTTCGAATGTAGGTCCGTTGAAAAGTTCTCTAAAGGAGAGTTCTCTTGAACTTACTTTTCGACAAATAAGTGTGTTAATTTCTAGGTAAACTAGATACCGGCAATAAATTTAATGAGATATCTTATTAGAGAACCTTAATCTAACCTGACCTAAGTTATCCAATTTTCCCGCGGGAGCAATTACAGAGGTAACCTGACCGCGGAAGTGTGGGCTGAAAATTTTGTGTCTAAATTATGGATGGGACACATGCCGCTTAAATATATTCAATTAGTGTCTTCATTATGCCCGAGTTTATTTAGCAACGTGACAATAGATATTAAATAGAAGAGATTATTCCAAGGATTTAATATAAGCAGAATTTATGAAAACGTATAGGTTATCAAAATGTAGCAAAAGCTTTGACACAAATTGAGAAGAAGTTAATAGAAGGTTTAATAATTTTCATATCGTTTCGCTGTTCTGCCTATCTTTAATCAAATACAAAATGGATTAGGTAAATCCAGAAGAACGTACACATATGAAAGGAAACATAGATGAAAACATTGAAAGAAAATAAATTACTTGACTAGATATAATAAAAAAAAGGACGACTTCCAAAGAAGATCCAGAACTGGTATTAAGAGAAAGAAAGTTAAAAAAAGGTGGCCTAAAAGAAATGCAGGATTTCATATCCGGAAAAAAGGTTTTGTTAATTAACAAGTTGGCAAAATTTGTACGTGGTTTTAAAGCATAGACATTGTCATTAAATATGAAAGAGGATATCGGACAGAAAGTTTGTGTATCTCGATGTCGTTGATAACTCTCCGAATTTCTTTAATTCAAGAATGTTATTCATTTGAAATAAACTGGACCATGAATCCTCATTTTCTTAGCAAAATGACTGTCCACTTATTGATTCTCCAACATCCAATCAACGAACGTTTGGTTTTAATACCTGGGCTATCTGAATCTTGAATGGATGCAGATCTTTTGTTAAAATCCACTCCATTGTGCTTTTTGAAATGTTTAATTGCAGTGGGACACCTTTTATAATCTCTAGCACATTCTCCCACGAAGTATGTCAGGAAGTGTCAAGAAGTCGCAGGAATGTTTCGCGACCGCTGGATTGGTCGTAACGGACCTTGGAGTTGGCCGCCTAGATCTCCTGATCTGACACCTGTCGACTTTTTCCTTTGGGATATAAAAGCCAAGTTTACTCCCAACCTATTCTTACCATGGATGATGTCTTAAATAGAATTAGGGATAGTTTCCAGGGGTTCCAAAATTATCACTTTAGAAGTGCTACTATTAACGAAGTGCTAGAAAAAAATGCCTAGAACAACATGGACGCCATATAGAACATTTAAACTTTTAATTAATACTGTCTTATATATTAATTTGTTTTCAGTCATCATAAGTCATTTTTGAATAGCAACATTCTTGCTGTTAACTTTCCCAAAACGCAAAAAGTTTGGTTCAATATTCCTAAATTTCGATTTTGTCTGGTATAGTCTTTCCGATTTCAGTTGAAGAACCAAGAACTTGACATACTGTACCAGGCTCGGTCGCTACGCAACAACTAGATATTGAAATATTTGAAAAGTGCAGTGCAGCAATGTGGAATTTGGTGTGATTCAGATAATTTTAATTTATTATAGGCACCATTCTATTAATTATTCATATTACAATTCCGAAAGGGAAAAATAAGAGGGATATTTTATTTACTAATATTATTACATGACATTTTGAAAACCTTTTGAAACGGAACAAAACGAAATTTATCATCAGTATAATAAAATTGTTTGAGGACATAAATAATTAAAATACGTTGTTGGCCAAATGAACATTAAATAGAAATTTTCTACACATTATATACAATTTATTATAATTTTTTACTTTTAGCAGAAAACTTTTTTAGGGACGCCTATGAAAGTCATTATATTTTATTGCCAGGCGTTTTTTTACAAGTTCAACTGACTTCGGAAAGACTATATATGAGGATATCTTTCATTAAATGTGTGGCATGTCCTGTTCAGAACCTTGTTACATTCGCCATGAATAAAGAATAAGTTTGAAATATCACTATTCGAATAATTATTAAGTCCATCCATTTTTAGGAACACAGAAACATTAGTGAGTTTTTTTTGGTGCTTTGACATGTATTTCTTAGGCGAAACATGATTTTTCGCATTTTAAACAGAAAAGTGGTGACAAATCGGAAACCATCAAAACTATAGCAACCCTTGTATGTACCTACTAACGCAGATTTTTCTAGAGAATCCAGAAATGCGAAAATATACAGGGTGTTCCATTTAAAGAATATGACTTACACACGTTTCAATTTCCTCGGGCTTGTCAAATAGTTTTCAGGGCCCTGTATAAAACTGGCTAATTTTGAAATATCGTAAGGAACCTCATGACTTTCATTGACCCAAAATAAAGATTTCTGCGAGAACTGTTTCTGAGGTATATCTATACTTTTGAAGCCAACAGCAATTTTTTTTAATCGCATGCATTATCTTGTAAACAGTTAATTTTAAATATGGAAACGTTTAGGTATACAAAGTGATCCTAAAATTTAACGTAGAATCCAAAAACCAGTCCAACAGGGTGTTCCATTTAAAATAACAAAGTTAGTGGCAACTTCCGGTATAAGCGGAAATGCAACAGTTTTGAAAATATTTTCATTGAAAAGTTCATGGTCGATAACCTGGTGTTCAAATTTTCAACAAAATCCTATCATGGTAACTTCGTATCCTTCTAATGAAACAGTTGCATGAATAACCCTCTATATTAATGGAATCTAGAATATTCATAGAAGTTGATATTTACATAGTTAAAAAGTGGAAATGTAAGCAATTAATTTGGCATATACCAAAAAATAAAGGTAATACAATCTATATACATATTTCAATGCAATCAAATAAACTGCTATTACTATTATATAGAAGTAGAACTGAATGTCTTTATAACTGATCATGACCTTACCACTAAGACTAATATAAAATGTAGTAAGGCAGTAATAGGAGCTGCGGTGTCAAAGGCTTGTTTCAGGAATTAAACTGGATTAATCAGATATTCAGTTGTTGGTTCGAATCTCGCTGCAGCAGGTCGGTACCGTAGATGATCTGTAAGTGTCCATCAGAGGGTTGCAGAATAATCCGAGCTGCGGATATACCCGGGAGAGATTTGTAAGACCTACCCTAAAAAAAACATAAATATTATTTCTACTTTTTATCATTAAGACATCATATGAATTCCAAAAGAGGAAAATGAATAATAATTAATCTGCAGTGGTAAACTTTAATCTCTTTCAGTGTTTGTACATATTCTTTTACATGATTAAATTTATATTCTGTATATAAAATTATTTCCCTGAACATTATTTCTCCCTTCGCTAAAAAAGTTATTTTTTATCCAATGAAACATCACGCAGGGATGATGCAAATTTATGAATTATACTAATTTGGTCAACGAAACGTATGACGGAAAATGCGTCTGTGTTTTTTAATTTCCATTTTAACCGGAAACATTCAAATGCTTTTACTATGTAATTTATTCTAATGGATACGAAAGGTTGAGTTCCAGTCTCTGCAAGCTATTCAGCTGCGGGTTCATTACTAACTATTTACCTCCGTCTCATTCCATGATTATGCTTTAATTAAGTTTCAATTGAGCATGTAACATGTGATTGGAAAATATGGAGTGTAAATATTCACTTCTGGAATAAATGTAACTGTCGGCAACATTTCCCTTATTACAAGAGACATGCTCATCAAACTTGGTGCAACTTTAAGTAGGGTTCAGTTTTTTAGGGACAATAGTACGTGATCCTTTGAATACAAAAATGAAATTCTTTTTTTTATCAAGTAAAAGTAGTCGAATTCTAATTAGTTTTTTAAACTGCTCCTTTACCTTTTAAAACAACTGGAAATAATATAGTAAAACAGATTGCTATTGCTATTATATGGCTTAGCAACGTGTCATTTTAAAGTCACCATATTTTTGATATCATTGTGGACGAAGCTCCGAACGTTAAATAACTTCTATGTTTATAAAATAAAATATATTTTTTTAATGATTTATTAAATACTAATAATAATAATATTGATGCGTAAATTTGTTACTAATTGCAAATAAAAACAATTTATGTTTTAAAATAATTATTTTTCCGTTTTAAAAAATGCGCGCATTGTAAAAAAATAAAAAAACTAGTCCGATATGAAATATTTTTCTAAAATCGTTTCAAGTTTTTACAAAGATTTATGTGTTACCATTTTTTTAAGCAGTGTATGTATTTAATTTAATTTTTGAATCTCAGTGACCCCTGCTATTGACCTAGTTTGGCTGATATACAATCACTATATAAAGTAGATAGAGACGCATTTAGGAAATTTAAAACAGGCAATACACATATTAAATTAATGGAAAGTAAAAAAAAAACAGCAACGGAATTAAACCGTGAGTAGTTTAAATTTAAGCAGAATCCGATCCTGTTTCGAACGCTTACGAATTCCATATAATTTTGATTTTTAATAAAATTTGTCGTTTAATAACTTTTTCTAAAATTTAGGAGATTTGACAACAATGCATTGTTCAGCTCTCAAGTGCTCCATCGTTTGAGGTGTCAGTAACTTATCCACCAGTGGGATATGAAAATTACTATAAAAAAGATTTAAAAAAATCAGTTATTCAGTTACACTCTGCATATCAATGTAATCACAAGAAGGTGTTCTGTCTAAAAGAAAAAAAACTCTACAGATATACTGCGTATTCCATTAAAATATATCTTATATAAAATTTGGTTCGTAGTACATCTATATATTTAATATTTTTTAATGCTAACAGATGTAGATGGGAAATGTATAATCGAATTTAAAAATTGAAAACGTTCTGTTAGGACACCTCATAGGTTGTCTAGCAAAGACAAATTAGATTAATATGCATTTGCATTTCTCGTACCCATGCGTGCACTAATGCTAAGTGACATATTTAGTGCCATATTTGTACACATAAATTATTTAGCCTAATAATTTCAGTAAAGCTTAAGTAGATATATATGTATGCAAAGTCCAGATGCTTTTCACATGTAATTTGAACATAAGACTCACATGTATCATTTGATATTTATAGTACCAGACGGACTGTCAGTTGGTTCTAAATTTCAAAATTTATGGTTTTAGAAGCACATATAGAAATATGAGTATGAGGTGCGTTTTTTAAATAAGGTTCGTTTTAAACAAAGAGAAAAAATTAGAACATAAAAATGATTTATTGTCACCAAAAATATCACAGGACTTCATTGTTTTTCCACAACATAATGACTTTCCGTGTATTTTTAATTTTGTTTCAACGGATTGTCTATTGTTATTACGTGCCAAGAAATAATCACGTTTCTTCTTGATCTTGAAAAATAGCCAATCTAGATGTTCGTTATCACAATTTGCTCCTTGAGAATAGAGTTAGTCTATACCTGAAAAAACTTTATGTTTGCATTAGGCTGTAACTTAGGAAACTAAAACCATTTCACAAAATGGAAATTTTAAAATTGTGGAAATATATCTAAAAAAACTGGTAGTGATAGTTATATGTAAATAGAGTGGGTATCAGCGGTGTGACCAAACTTTCATGGTTGATTCCTCCCTTATAAAAACAAGCTAAAAAACAAGAATAACGATTTTCCCTACAATCTGTACGATTCTTCAAAGTTTGGAGTACTAATGATCTATTCACATAGAAAGAAACGAAAAACGAAAGATTTTTTTTATTTAAAAACGCGTGTATAGGAAGAAAATGTGCACATATAGATGCCACTCCCACCATTCCTTCGCTAGCTAAATCAGTATGGTAAAAAAACAAAAATCTTAACTTTACTATCACGTATCTCGACAAGGGGGGTCGTATTTAAAAATGGCATAAGGAAAGTCCCATTGTTTTCTCACAAGTAATATTTGGTAAGCGGATTGACCTACCAATTTATATTGCTGCAATTTCTGAGCAATTAGAGGTACTTGATGAAAATGTTTAAATTATTCATCTGAAAACCTGTCATTTTTACTGAAAGAAATCTTGGAAAAAGTTATTATATTTATTGTGGTTTCACATTTTATGCAAAAAAACTGTCACAATTCTAATAATATATTATATATTTTCGTAAAATTTCTCATAAAATGTATTACCTACTTTTAATCGGTTAATAATATTGTCCTGTTGAATTAATATAATTTATATCTATCCCTGTGTTTTTGGTAGAAAATAGCATAAATTGCGAAGATATTTACCAAAATATATAGTATACTATAATGTAATTTAATTTTAATAAAATTTTTAAAAATATTGGGATGGTTCAGATTTTGATTGGGAGGTTCTTGGTTTACACCTGTGGCTTTTACTTCTTTTATTATATTAGATTAATGAGAATTAACTGTGTCATATATACATAGACATGTTGAAGTGTTGTTCTTGGTATCCATTCTGGTTGTTAATAATTATACAAAACAAATAACAGTAAACGGATTTGCTTAAAAAACTAAATATATAGTGTCAAAATTTCTTATTTATTAGCACTTGTTACCTGTGAAATGTGTGTTACTTAAAGACAAGAAATGTAGTCAGTATTTTCAGATTCGTTTGTTGACCACACTTGTATACTGTTTGTGTTTCATTTCCACATTGTACTATCTTCCTACACTTATATTTGTCGCTTTTACAACTTTAATAACTGTAATAACTGTTAGAAAGAAAACTTATGTGTAATAATTTGTGGCATATATATTTTAGTATTCTAAAACAATTTCTAGAAAAATATTTGCGAAAGATTTTAAAATATTTCATTAGTAATGTAGTAATTTAAGCTACAATGTACTGGAGTTTTCAAAACAAATTATGAAGTTTCGATTTTTTTGTAGTATTTATTTAAACAATTATTATATGTATCCTATAGGGATAGGGAAATATAAATTAATTTATACAGCCATATTTTAGTATAGTTACATAATATTTTAAATACAATTTGTTGATACTGTGTTTACATACCTGTACATTGTAGTTAGTCGCATTTTCTATATAAATTATGGCCAACAATGGTCCAATTATGCAAAACTTCAAATTCTTCTAATTTCCAGCCAAGTTAAAAAATGCACGTAACTTTTGCCATATCTTGGCACAAAAATTCTATTCGGAAAAGGTCTATTCAAATCTACATACTTATATGAATGTCAAATAACAATTTTTATTATTTTTCTTAATAGCTGAAACCTTCCAGATTACTTCTAACTCTGACGCCAATTGAATATTATATCGCGCAATTTTTAGTGAATTACATTTATATAAGTTAGTATTTCCACTTTAGAGCTCTTATTCGTTGTTTTTTAAAATAGTAAAGAGAATATGGGTAGTACAAAATATAAATGGTATATATTATTTTCTCTTTTTTTCTCTCAGTTCTCATAATTTTACATGAAAACCTTTTTACTTTCACAACACGGTTCTGTATTATTAGCAAAAAACTTTACAGCAATTTTAATCCGAACCTTTTCGCCGGGATAAATCGGCCGTGTCAAATTCGCAAAATCTAGAAAGTACGTGGTAAAGCAATGATTTTTTTATAAATTCCGAGGATAGACCGCAAGTATTTGAACTTTTAAGTTCCATCTTTTCACTTCGGTTCATACGCTTTGATTGAAAAGTGCCAAGGAGTTGAGGAAACTCTCGGAATGTTTCAGATACAAAAGTTTTTCTCGTTCGAGCGGCACCGGTTTCTACATTTGTCAGAAATCTGTATAAAGTAATCAATCTAATAAACCAATCCACGGGAGTTGTCTGTGTTATTTACACTTGAGGAAATTTCAAAGGGCCGATATCCTTTCCGTGGGATTTCAGAATTTACACCTCGAGCAAACCGAATTCACTGGACTTTGCAGAGATCAGATTTATATCTGGTTCTCGATATAGTCCCGATGTTCTAAATATATTTGACTGTCATGTATCCTGTTGCGAAATTTAGGGATGCCCAGAAATTTCGGGTGACTTGTTGCATACTAATGTGTCAGTTTGTCTTTGACAATTAAAAGGTTCCCAGCTCGAAGGGGCCCATGTTTTTGACAAGTTAACACTTATCAAGTAGACTCAGACCTCTCTGATGAAATCATATTTGAATATTAATTACGTAGTTAAATTAGAAACAGGGTAAGTTGCCTAAATAAGGACACGTTTTGTCCGATTTAAATGAAATTTGTTATGCTAGTACATGTATGCCAATTTTCGCCATAGTAATCGAAGTAACTGCTTTCGCAAATATGACAAAAATTAATAAATAGTACTTATTATACTTATGGGACATTCCATACCAAATCGTTGAGATCGTGACCCGACCATTTTTAATTTTCCTGATTTTTTGGTAGATATTATTTAGTATAGTCCTTCCGAAGTCAGTTGAATATGCAAAAAAAACATCTGATAATAAAATATAATGAGTTTCATAGGCGTCCCAAAAAAAATTTGTATACAGGGTATTTCAGGATTAAGTCGACAAACTTTAAGGAGATATTCCTCATAAAATAATAAGAAAAAAATCAAGTATACATTTTTTTCCAGAGACGCTTCATTTTCGAAATATGGGGCATTAAAGAAATTAAATAACTTCTAAATGAAGAAGCCTATTTAAGCCAAATTTGGCATGACAGACTTCTTATAAGATACCATTTTTCCATACAAGTAGAAGTCCCGCAAGCGACCAGTGGCGGAGTTATGGAGACTCTGACTCAATAAATTATAAAAAAAATTAATACGGCCCTACTGAAAATAAAAAAATATGCTGTTTTTAGATAGAACAGTGTGTTATTGACAAAAACTGTACATTCACTTTTTTCCTAGCTCTTATAGTTTCATGGCAAAATTGATTTTTCTGAAGGGTGACTTTAGGAAGACGTTCCTCATAAAACCTAAAAAAATATACTACCTATTAAAATTGGTCTTAGTTTCGAGTATATGTGAGTCAAATAAGCCTTTTCGTCTCCCCTTCCCTTGGGTTTAACCAATAGTATTAAAATTATTTAGGAGATGCTTCGTTTTTGAGATATAGGGTGTTTTCAGAAAAAAAAATGATGTTGATGAAAACAATAGAAATATTTAAGTACCTACATCTAATGTGACTATGTCGTAATGCGACAACGTAACGACCCTTGCAATACTGCTTAGCGACCGAACCTGGTACATACCTTGAAATTATTGGCTCTTCAATTGACTTCGAAAAAACTATACCTAATTAGAGTAGCTTTCATGAATTTTTAAAATTTTTATTTCAACCCCTCAACAAGTTATGAGTATTTGAATATTTTGGATAAAAAATTGTCATACCTGTAACTCTAACCGAAAATTAAAGATATCTTTGTTTTGAGATGTAGTTTTATAGAAAAATATAAAAATAATATATTTTTAGTTTTTGATATTTTTTTTCTTCGAGAAATTAAAAAAAATCGATTTTCAATATGCTAATTTATGAGGCAGGTTCTGGAGTGGGATTTTTTTTTCTATTTTTTTCGAATTAAAAAAAATGTATTTTAATTTTTTACAGATGATGTATGCTTATTAAATCAAATTTTACTATATAGAAGTAAATCGTTATAACTAATTACTAAAAATACCATATTTTTAAAACTGCACTGAAAAAAGGATTTATTTATTTTTTTATTTAGTCTAAATAAATATCGTTTGCCATAAACTAATCCTAGTTTTGCATATTGCCTAGCATATACAGGCTGTTGCAAAATTCGCTTCTCACTACAGGGATCTCGAAAAAGGTAAGAGATACAAACTATCTTAAATAGGGGCAAAGTTGAGTATTCATGGGACCAACATTATGCCTCTAAAAAATCAAGGCTAACATAATTAATTTTCAAAATATTTGAAAAAAAGAATGGCATAATCATAATAACGTTTCGTCTCTCCAGGACCATCATCAACTTCATTTAAATACGACCCTGTATATTTTATTACATTTTTTGCAAACCTTCATGGCCCCTAATACTGGACTGCCTCAGCTCGAACCAGATTCAGAAGTTTTGTCTCGAAAAAGTAATCTTCAGTGTATTCGTTCCAAATTTGTCTAAATTTTTTATTTAGATTTCTTTGTTTATTGAATTATCGTTCACTGTAAGTGTCGTTAGATCCTGTGATATCCATCCAGTTATTTAAACTATTACCATCACGCATTGAAGAGATAATAGTTTTAAATTTTAGCTTTTATAACCAGCTAATTCACATTTAAGAAATTATATATTTGGAATAATTTTCCTTTAAAATTTAATTGCAACGTTTGATAGGCCAATATTAAATAATATTTATTAAATAAAAATAAATATAAATTTTTATTAAAAATTTATTCTTTTAATTTGCCTAACAAATATTCTAAAATCATAAATGGTTAAATATTAAATCTAATTTGTTAATTATAGACAAACCTGTTGCAAACTGTTTCTTTTTTAATTCAAACAAATCAAATGATTTGTATTGAATGTAACTTGTATATTTCAATGTAACTAGCATAGATGTAAACCGACTGCATGCAAAGCAACCGATTGCTTTAATAGAAAGTAATTGTATTTTCAGTGTACTTCTACTAATATTGTCATTATTAAATATCTCAATTATTATTAACTAAATATTCTGATTTTTTTTTCAGTTTCAATATTAAAAAGTTTGTTTTGCATAATGCCATAACACTTGTTATATTTTTGACTATTTCTATTTTGTAAAAACAATTATTTAGGGTGTAACCTTTAGTGGGGGTCATATTTACATAGAGGCTCCCTTTAACCTTTAGAAACACGTATCAATAGTTTATTTTTTCAAATTCCGTCGTGAAACTTAATATTTTTTAAACCATTTTTGAATAATTTTTCCTACTCCGCCACTGGACAAGCTAGTTGTGATCTGAAACAACGACGCGTGTTAGTCCCTTACCACCGAGATGGTTAGTCGCAGCCCTATTGAGAACTGGGCCATGCATTGTTATCAAATCTTATAATTTAAAGAAAATGGTTATTAAAAAGCAAATTTCGTATCACCCGCCGTGAGGTACTGCTTTTTGGGGTAATCCATCGTCTTCTTGCAGCAGAATCGTTTTCTCCGGACAAAAAGTAGACTCTCATCATATCAACTCTTTCTTGATTCATAGACGTGATTTTTCGTAATATCAGTTAAAAACTTGAAAACGAAAACACAATACACTGTACCGTCACTAAACACTGAAATAAATAACTTTATAAGATTATACCCTTACACCACACAAAGGTACTATACGACCACCCTTTCACGAAATAATAAAGTCGAATACTAAATAAGAATATAACAGACGATATATTTGGCCAATCCCATTTCGCCGAATTTAGGTAGCAGTTCGTTTTTAACGCGTTTAGATCTCGACAAATCATAACACTTGCAACATTGGCATGTAAACAGAACAGCGGAGGCTATCCTCCGTTGCCCCCCTTCGTTACCGTTTAATTTAAAATGTTTACGTTTTAATATTATTTATTTTGGATTAATTTATTATATCTACTACCAATTCGCTGCTGAAGTATCTGAATAAGAAAAAAGAGTGGAAACATACCGTAACATCGCCTAAATCTGGATCAGTGTTACAGTCATTGACATTGACATTAAAAAATAAAACATGCGCTGCTTAAAAAAACTGTAACATAAATGTTTGTAAAAACTTGAAATGATTTTAAAAAATGATTTCTTATTAATTATATTAGTATTTTCATTTATTTTTTTTTTCGTTGGTTCTTTAAGGCAGCAAAAATAATTATTTTAAAACTTGTTTTTCTTTTTCGACTGTAAAAATTTGCGACTCATTTTCCCAGAACAGAAGTTCTCGAAAACAGCACAATCGATTAGTCTGCTACATCTGCTCTTCTTCGGGTACTAAAACATCCATTAAATATTTAAACAAGTTCGTCGGTTAAGTCTTTATTTGAAACAATATCTAAAGGTTGTGAAAACTTTAAATTGAAAATCTAGTTCACCTTCGTGTATGCACGCTTTACATTAAGGCCTGGCGGAGGCGGGACAAAAGAAAAGTTTGCGAGGAAAGTGTCAAACGTTAAACACCATTTGGGCTCTCTCTTACAAGGTAATTAATTTTCATTTCTTGCTGCTTAAGTCGTGAAACATTAAGATGAGTCGTAGTAGGAAATCGTGTTCCTTCCGGCATATGCCTTGTTTGAGGTGAGGCATACACGGCTGGAGAACACAGGTAAGTTTCTCTGTTTTATTTCGTACGTGCTCCCATGCTTCCTTACAAATGGCGAAAGTTGTGTGGGTACCGTTTTCCTTAGAGGGACTAGTTTTAATTAATATTGGAGCTGTAGGATTTATACAGCTATTTATTTTATAAATATAGAAATATTACTTACAACAATTAACATATTCTAAAAGTTGTACCTATAACTTGAATTCATTAGGTAATATTTTGAAAATTTTCGATTATTTTTCAAGAGAAATAGTGATACCTTTGCTTAAGGGTGTCCATATTAGACTAATATACAGGGCGTTGCGTGACGTACTGAACAAACTTGAGGAACAAGTTTCTAAGACCATGCTGAGTAAAAAAGTTATAATATACATGGGGTCAATTCTCCATGGTTATAGAGTTATGGTCCTTTAAAGTGCTTACATGTGCACATATTTCAATCTTTTACTAAACTAATGCAAAAATTAAAAGGTCAAAAGAATTTCCGAAATTTAGGTGAAAAATGGTCGTATCGGGAATTAAAAAAAGCATTTTGAAGCTCTAAGATTCTAGTTTTGAAATATTTTGGTCGAAAGCTACGGTTATGCAATTCTAAGAAATAGCAAAAAAAAAATTTAGTCCGTGAAAAAAAGTTCATGGACTAAAATTTTTTTTCAGAGAAGAAAAAGGGTAGTTTTGAAAAAAAACTGTTTTTAAGTGGTTACAGGCTACACAAAAAAATAATTAGAAATTAGAAATCTGGTTTGGATCATCATCTTTAATTTTAATTTAATTAAAAGTTGATGAACATAGGACGGAAAAGCCGAATCGTGCTGGAAGGTTTTCCAAAAAAAAAACTTAAAAAATTTCGAAAATTTTTGGAATTTTTTTTTCATCAGTTATTTGCGCTAAAAATGTGAGAAAACCTCAAAAAATAATTTTTCGTTTCCATTTTAATCTTGATTATGAAGTGTTTAAGCTCAAAAAACGTGACAATAATCTTTTCCAAAAGTTTGACTGTTTGAACCAAAAATACGGTTCGCTAGATCGAGATGAAACTTCAAAGGGTTCTTCTGGGTATATCGAATTGTAAAAGTCATGCTTAACATTAGTCATTTTATGAATATTTCTAACTTAGCCGTCAATTTTCTAAAAAAAATTACCCATTTTTCCTGTTTTTTAAAATTCGTGTAAAATATGAAAGAAAATTTTTTTTCGAAAAGTTGCGGCAGTATGTTATAGCAAATTTATTCCAGTTTTCGAAACTGCCCTTCAATTCTTTGTACGACAATTTGTCACCGAGATATCGATGATTGAAGACAAAAGGATCCTTTTCCATTAAAAGTCCGATATTTCGATGGAGAAAACAAAAATGCAAAATTTTTTTGTCGCGCTATTAGAATTGCATGATAACCGTAGCTCCTAAAAAATTTCGACCGAAAGATCTAAAAACTATAATCTTAGAGCTTCAAAATGCTTTTTTTAATTCCCGATACGACCAATTTTCACCTAAATACAGTTAGTCAAAAATTACCGAAAAATTTAGGAAATTCTTTTGACCCTTTAATTTTTTGCATTAGTTTATGTTTGATTGTCAGGAATAACAATAACAAAATGATAACAAAACAAAAATAACGTACACTGTGCGGGACATCCAAGAATAGATTTAGTGGCTGCTCTTAAAATCCCCTGGTCATTCCTCACTTGCTGATATTTATCAATAATTATTATCTGCCTAAGCTCCTCTTTACTACTGATTGGTGTCTCGTACACTAACCTTTAAGATGACCCACAAGTAACAGTCTAAAGGATGTGTTCTCCACGTCCGATCTACCTATTAATATAACTTTCATTAAGGTACCCTCTCGTTAATCGACTAAAATCAGCAGGAGCTCTATTATGTTGTAATACCTATCATTTGTTGTCTTGTAAGCATGGAAATATCGTCCAATAGACCTGGCAATTTATTACGTAAAAAGTTGGTGTAAACTTCTTCTGTAGGTCGCTCTTCCAAAAAGAAGGGCCCAATTGATCATTGATTATGCCACATCATACGTTTATAGAAAATGGTCCTTGAATAGTAGATTTTTTTTTGTAATGAGGATTCTCATCAGACCATCTCTGAGAGTTGTGCATATTGTTCACTCCGTCTCGAGTAAACAGCAATTAATTGGTAAATAAAATACATCTTACTAATTGACGATTTGTTTGAATCCATTGACAAAAATGTACCAGTGAAAATAAATCATGCGGGTTCAGATGCTACACCTGTTGCATATGATAAGGATACAATAGTGAGAAACATTCGTACGTACTGAATTTCTCCGAGTACTTAATTTTGGACTGTCTTCAATTATCTGCAAAATATTTTCTTGCTCAATCAAATTTGCCAGGACGTTCATAGCTAGTTGACACTGTTGGAAATCGCAGATGTCGAAATACAGAATCAAATGTTTGGCGATTTAACACTCTTCTGTTTGCAAATTTCTATCACAAAATCCATAAATGTAAACTGTGTCGACATATTCTTCGTTTGAAAACAGCACCGGCATATTGACGGAAAATGTATTACTAGAAATACGTTCACACGGATTACTACATAAACTGACGTTTATGAATTTTCACATGTCAACTATCACTTGTTTTGTCAACTAACATGTTCGTAGCTACCGAGATTGATATTAAAACATTACTTCTAAACTTTAAAGGTCCATAGCTCGGTAACTATGGAGAATTGAACCCATGTATATTATAACCTTTATTTAGAATGACCTGAGAGACTTGTTCCTTAAGTTTGTCCAGTACGTCGTGCACCACCCTGTATACATTTGAACTAAAGTTGACGTCCTTAAAAATCCTTCCAAAAATTTAATAAATGTATTTAATGTAAAGTCATTGGTATTATACAGAGTGTCCCACTAATACGTGTAAATAGAGTTACATACCACAGAGTTTTTAGATCAAAATTTTTTAAGTAGTTTCATTTAATCGCTAGGGAGCGTCAAAGCTGGCAAAACAATTAGTTTTTTCCAAACTTTAAATACGTATGTTTCATTGTATAGAAATGGAAAAATAGCCCCACCCTTTCGCAGATATATACTTCTTTTTTTTAAAAGGCGACCTTTTAACGTTAGTTCTTTTTTTATTTGTAAATTGTCTATCCAAACTAATAATAGCAATTTCATTTCAGATGTACATAACAAGCAACAACCAAAATAGCAGTACATCCACTTTATCTCATGCTAGCGCTCAAATCTTTTTGAATTTTATGACAATTTATGCATTAAGGAAATGTAGCGTAATTTTACAATAGGTTACATCTTTAATACTAGACTGTAAACCCCATATTTAATTCTATAATTAAATTCAAAGTATATTCACAATTCGGAGTGTCGCAAATATAAAAAATGTAGGTACTAAAAATAAGAGCTATTTCTTTAAAATTCTTGAAAAATGAATATTTCACATGATATTTCCCGTTGTTTTATTCCAGTAGCTGATATCAGTGGCTTCTACTTAGATAAATTTAATAAATCTTCAGGGTTTCCCCAAAGTTCAATTCTGGGGCCACCCATGTTTGTTAGTTTTGTTAATGCTTTGATGTCAAACAACTTCGCTGTTTTTCTATTTATTGCATTTAAAAAAACTACATATCGTTTAATAACCATGTCTGCATTTAAAAGACTTAGACTTTATTTTGTGTAATTCTAAAGATTTTCAAAACGTAAAGCATTTGTGCATTGCAAACCGATATATGCACAGATTGTTTGGAGTCCTATTTTCAAGATTTACGAACATTTCATTAGTTATTGAGTCTATCCTCTTTGTGGTACACTTCAATAATAAATTATTGCTGTCGTTTTTTAATTTAAATAATCTTGTTGCAGGCGAATTATATTTTCAGTCATGTCCTTTTTAAAATTGTCAACAATAAATTAAATACGGATTCATTAGTTTCAAATGTTTTATGTCATGTTCCTACACTTGGTTTACTATATTTGTTGTATTTGTGTTTTATTGTTTTGTACTGAAGCCTTCATACTAGTTTTGTTTTAATAATGCAGTGTCAATGTAGAAAAATAAATAAAATAAACTTTATCAAAAATCATTCAATGAGATAATTTTAAAATAACAATGGCAACCCTAAAATGGAAGTGCAATTTGCCAGTGTATCGTTGCGATTGGAAATGTATATGTCGTGGGTTATAAAACAATGGAATGCATACGACAATCATAATAAAAAATCAATTTACTGGAATTTTTACTCTAAATATTTTCCAAACTTTATGAACGCTTATTTAAAGCTCAGTTAAATTCGATTTACGACAAGGTTATAATTTTTGTGTGTGGGTTAAAATTGAAAATGTTTCAATTATTTATGTTCTCTTTACACTATATGGATTAAAAGTTACTAAGTACTATTTTAATTACTAATTTCAGGAAGTATGGGTCCTCCAGGATAAATTGACTTTTAATCCCTCTAACGAATCACAAATGACGTTTATTAATGCGAATTAAAGTAAACCCAGAATAAAAATAATTTTAATCAATAACTGATTTTCGTTATGCAGTCCACATATTACTAAAAATAATTTATATGCCGGGACTAAACTCCCTATGGTGATAAGAAAGGTGTTTACGAGATATTTTGCGGCTTTTCACGTTCTATTCTAATATTGATACGCTTTTTTATGCCGTTTATTGACTTTATGTGATCATTACCTATGCTAGTAAGCGGCAATTCGCGTTGTAGTAGCAGAAATAGACTAAATTTGTGGTCGAGCCGTGTGCCGCTGTGTACTTACAATACACAATGCTACTGACTGCCATAAAAACACGTGCCATACAATCAACCAAGCAAAGCGTCGAACTCACACATGCACAAACAACAATAAAACGCATAGCAAACGTCTCAGCAAAAAGCATTAGGGTGTAGCTAGATACGTAGGTATTGAATAAATTGATCGATGCGAAGCTTCAGATCAGAGGCAGACATGTACATGTTATTGTACAATGACGCGGATAATGAAATTGCTAATGTGTGAAGGAGTTGTATTTCGCCACAATAATATTTCTAGAGCTAAAGAATTTGTATCCTATGTCAAAAAATAGATATTAAAATAGATATGTTAGAATAGATATTATTAGATAGATAGATAGTAATTACGGAGAATGAATTAATAATTGCATTTTCAATCATGCAAAACACTTAAAAATTAAATAAAAATTATTAAAACTGATTGAGAACCTCTGAAATTGTCTCCGAATTACATACTACATGGAACTAGATTAACAGTAAATGGTGTGTAGCTCTTTTTTCCATTTTTTTTTTGTAGTTCAGTTTCAGATAATAATCAGTCAGTTCTACTTTAATTTTTATTACAAAAACGCGTGTCTTCTTATTGTGAAAATTACTAATGAACTAATGTGAAGTTATTAATTTTTTCAGATTTTTTTTTTGTAAAATGACAGCACTAATAAACATAATAAAATGGCCCATCGATACAGTTACCATTACGCATGATTTCCAAATAGTCAGCAGTTCCGAAAAAGCTTTCATCGTATCAGTGTGGTAGGTCACTAAGCATTAAAAAAATATTTTTATTTTCATCCTCCAGGTTTAGAACATCTGTATATAGCAAAAAATTTCAAATATTCCCAGGTATTCTTCATTATTTGCTAGTTTTCCTCGAATTATTTCAAATTTTTCCTTATATTTTCTTTATACTCATACTTTTCTACGATACTCCTTGATATTTCCCACATATTCTTAAAATACCAATTGTGTAGGTAAGTGTCGATATTATCTGACGTATAAATGATTTTTATGGTTGGTTATCATTTAAATCGTAATGGAACATTGTGGAAACAGCGTCAAAAAGTAAAATTGAAAATGTAACAATGAATGTACACACGTACTGACCTTTTTGACTCAAATCAATATGGGTACGGATAACTTTTTAAATTTTCTGTGGTAAAATACGCAACTCAACCAAAATATTCATCAAATGCGGTAAAGATAAAATGTCTGACATTTAAAGCGTTATTCATCGTTTTTATTACCGGTGACAACTTACCAAATTTCATTTCAAGGAGCATCTCCGACATCGTCAGCCCCAAGTCTTTACTCGAGAAAATTAATTCCATAATCTACATTGGTTAAAGGTTTTTACCATAATTAGGATTCACCATTTGTAGAAAACGTTTCGCTCGTCTTTTTTGTTGTCGCTTCCTGGACGGCATTATGTGGAGATTAAAAATAATTTCCTTGTTCTATTCAAACTTTTTGCAAAGAGGAAAGTTTCGGGACGGGCCCTTAATTCCAGAGCTGGAACAATTGGACTTTCTAATGCAACTTCCGTCCGGGACCCTAAAAAGATTTTTTAATTAAACGAGAGGTATGCGAGGATTTAAGTTAAATATATTTTTCGGAATACGATGCGGATCTCGGGAAAATCCACGAGTTGGCCCCGTGTTCATCTTAAACGTGTTTGACGAGATTTTTCCGGGGGCGTTTCTACGCATATTGGAAAATGATGAAAAAAATTACTCGTAATATGTTTCTTTGTTGTCAATAAATTTAGATTTTTCATATTACATACCTATACAGGGTGTTCAGTTTTCCTGGGCAGGTACCAACTTAATTTTTTTAAACGGAAACCTGTATTTTTATGGCATTATCGAATTCTACGTGAAAAATTAACGGGACTTTGTGTTATGATTCCTATTAAAATATTGATAGTTTTCGAGATAATCGACTTTTCATTTTTTTTTCTTGTTTCGTCACTTCTAGTAGTTGACATAATTATGATTGTATGACAGCTAGAAATAATTTTTTTTTTTCAGAAACTGTAGAGTGAAGATGGCTCTTTCAAAAATCGTATCAAAAGTTGACCTGCGATATACAGGGGGCAAAAAAAATCGTGCCAAACCTGATAATTTAAAATTTGAAAAATCTCGACTTTTTCAAATAGAATACCTTGTGTTTTATGATTTCATTAGATGCCTTTCTGTAGACCCTACAATTTTTTGATAGCTTTTTCTATACCTAAGTTGCGTAGTTTTTGCAAAAACCCATTTTTATGTAAAATACCGGATTTGCGCCCGTTCCTTTGTCGGGAAAAATATTGTAAGAGTATTTATTTTTATTAAATTTATTAGTTGTCCTTATTATAGCTCCACTATTTAAAATAAAAATTAATAACTGAAAAATTTAGATATTTGAGTTTAATAAATAAGCCTTTATGAAAAGTTACCATTTATTTGTAAATAAAATCAAAAAACCATAAAATCGCTACAAGTGATTAAGAATTAGCAAAATATGGGAAATGTTTGCTAGCAGCACGTATTTACAAAGCAAATAATCCAAATTTACAGAGATTCCCACTGTTTTGAAAATGTGAAGGAAAAGTTTGAATGAACAGCAAATGCGAATGTGTAATGCGTTTGCATTAAAATAGATATGTCGCTGTCGGCCATGATTTATGCAATTTATAATTCGATAAACAGAAATAATTAAAATTTAACGTTAGACATCAAATATACATCCTTTTTATAGAATTATTGTATCTGATTATTGATTCCAGCTATATCGATTTCATTCAATAACTTAAACGGTTTATAGAAATTCTATATTTAAGAAGATAATCTGTCCCGTGAAAGCAACATTTACTGTTTTTATAGAAACATTGACAACACCTTAATTCCTTACCAGAATTTGTTCGAACAGAATCTTAAAATAAGTCAAACTGTGTGAAAGACAATGAATTCACTTGAAAGGGAATTATCAATTTGAATTTTTTTTAATTTATCAGACAAAAAAATATACCTACAGCTGCTGGATCCCGTACCAATATATAACAGAATTCTTTATTTTTTTTAATTCCAAATTGTACGGTCATTTCCTTCAGTATTTTCAGGGTAAATGACCAACTTGGAATAAAATTGGCTTTGTAATCATAAATATGTATCATCTTTTCAATTCAAATGTATGCGCATAAATGCCATAGGTGTGTTATAACAAGCGTTATAAGAAAAATACATATTCATTTTAATTTTAATTTCGCATAATTTTCAGCCGGCGCGGCGCGGTGAAAGGGTGTGTAACTTTGAACCGAGTGTTAAATCGAGGATTGATTTTCTTGTGTAATGTCACAAACACGAAACAATAAATTGAAAATACGTATACATTTATTTACTATGAGTATTGGTGAAAATATTGTGGGCATTTTCATGGCTTTTGTAAGAAAAAAATTAATACGATTTTGCGTTTATTATGCATATAAATTGTACCTATGTACATATCAATATAATTTGCCATTGACATTTTACGGTGAATAAACATTTTGATGTAAATTTTATGTAATATGTCTTTGTATTTTACATTGGCGGCTACTGTGATTTCGATTCGACGATAAAAAGAATTATGACAAATTAGTTATAGGTACTATCAAATTCTGGTTTTGCAAATTCCCTACATTAGCTGTAATTTCTGTAAAAAATCAGAAATTTAAAAGATAATTTTATTTCCAGGAGGAAATGGAAACAAACAAAAAATTAGAAAAAAATTGTTTTTTTTTGATAATCTAGGATATGGAGGTTTATTGTAGCTTCTACATTCGCCGATATAAATATTATTATACAGGGTGTTACAGAATGACAATTTAAAAACTTGGGAGATTATAGAGGATGAAACTTTTTGGAATAATGAACTGTAGTCAGAAATGTGAAATAAAGTTTTTATAGCACTATGCACTTTCTACGCATTCGGTAGGCTAAATGAAACACCATAATTCTATAGTTTGGAAAACTTTTATTGACAAAACAGTGGAGTATAACCAACCGAACCGGACCACTGTAAAACGAATCTGTGGCTTCACTACTTTTGAGTAAATGTTCAATGTAACGACCACCAACTTCGTTACAAAATGTGCAACGACGAGCCATGTTTTGTTTGATTCTCTGTAAGATTCTACGCTCTCCTTTGGTGGTATCAAACACTGTAAAGATGCTCGCAATAAGCTCAGGTACTGTTGTTGAGTACACAAGGGACTTAACCCCAGAGGAAAAAGTCAAGGGGTGTGAGGTCAGCGGAGCGCGTAGGTCAAGGGATTGGACATACCCTTCCAATTACTCTCTGCCTGAAGATGTCTGTGAGATATGCTCTGGGCCGACGATCAAAGTGCTCTAGGGTACCATCGTGATTAAACCACAAACTAGCGCGCAATTTCAAGGGAACGTCCTCCAGACGCTTAGGTAAGGCATTCTCCAGAAAGTTCAAATGTCATGCATCATTCAAACGATCTGGTAAGACGTGTAGTCCAATAACGTGATCTCCAAGAAATCCAGCCCAAATTTATATTCAGAATCTCACCTGGTAACTTCTTGTACGGGTAGTGTGTGGATTTTCAACAGTCCAACGGTAGCTATTGCGGAAATTGAAAATACCCTCCCTTGTATAAGTTTCCTCATCACTAAACAACACAAGATTTGGAAATTGGGGACAGCAGCACATTGACGAAGGCACCACTGTGACAATTGTTGCCTTGGTTCAAAATCAGGCTGTCCCGTACTTTCAACTGGTTGATCATGGAATGGTTGTAGGGCTCATTGTACAAAACCCGCCAGACACTCACGTGTGCTTGATCTTGCACTGGCAGCTACATGTTCCATAACGTTTTTTTTTTTTTTCATTGCTATACACAGGCTGAGATACACTACTGTAGTTGTGTGTTTACAGTCTTCCATTCGCAGCAATAACATACCGTCAGTGGATGGAAGGGTAGCTACCCAAATGCTAGGTCAAACATCTCCTACTGCTATAAAAAGTTTATTTCACATTTTCTGCTATAACACTGTAAAAAAGTTTCACTCAAATTCATTCAATTTTACTCATTAATGTATCAATATCTGTCCACACCCGATTGAGTGAAATTTTTGCTCTATTGGTATGAGTACAACTATTTATGAGTGAAACTATTTCAACAGAAGTCAAATCCGAATTTCTGCTATCAAGTGAGTGACTTTTGACTATATTCTGAGTATGTAAAACCAATTAAAAGTAGATTTTTTTCTCTAATATGATCAATATAATTGTATTAAAGTCATAAACTACTAAACTGCTACAGTGGTTTCTACACATAACTGTTTTTAGAGACAATATTTTAGGTCTCGATTAAACGAATTGGTTAACTGATCGGACGAATGGATTGTCATAACCTATATTGTACATAGTAGATACGTAAGAAAGTAGTATATAACAATTTTACCAAATATTAATCGACACTCAATATATTTTTGTTTTTAATTTTTGTAATCAAATCACTGCATTTAAACATAATTTTCACCAACATAACTGGATTAACGGACATTTGTCCAGCACTACACACCGTACACCACGCCACAATATGACCTAATGGGGACCATGAGAATAGACAAAGACAACGCACGACAACCATATAATGGCTTGGGGTCACTTAATAATGAGGACATTTGGTACTTTGAGCAAAAGTACTCAGGTTTAGTTCTAATATACAAATGAGTAAAATTATGAAAATGCTCAATATTAGGTCTATTTCTGCAGCAGTTGAGGATTGATTTGAAACTATCAGAGATATTTGGCCAAGCAATTCATGAACATATACACTTATACACAGTTATGTAACAACTTAAGCGGTCGAGTGTATCTGACAGTTTGAAAACAGTTGACACTCTTGCAGAAACAAACCTAATGAGTGAAAAAGTACTCAATAATTTCACTCGATGGATTCCCTCCGTGCCTTTATTGCTCGCACCGATTTTTTTACAGTGTAGGTTTCTTATTACAAAATGTGCCGAATTTTATCCTTTTTTAGTTTCAGGAAACTGGAGAATTGATATTTTGTTTCTTGTTCAGGTTTACTTATGGAATGTCTTGTTTTTATTTCGAGTTTCTTGAAATTTGTTTCTTAACTTAAAATATCATCAATAAATAGTTGACATTTGCTATTATAAATCTCTGGTATTTTCATTGTGATGGAAAGTATTCACTAGAAAACTATGTAATTGTAGTTTTACAATAAAATGTAATTTTACGGATTATTATTTACAATGAAATTACATCTTACTGTAATCATGTAGTTTTACAATGAAATTACATGTTTTTCGGGAATTGTTTAGTATTTGGCAAAGTTTTTGCCATAACATCGAATGTAATTTTCCAAGGACCCCAGCAAGTAATGTAAATATTTGCATTGCTGTGTATTACTGCTTATTTTTGGGGCGGTGTTTAAGAAATTATTTAATTTACATTGAACAGTAATTACTTTACCCATATCTATCACCTAATCTATTCCAGTATCAGCTCTTTTATTCGGACAAGACAACCTCCGTCACATTTTTGAGTCCTAACACAACAGCGATAAACCTAACTGCCGGCATTAAGTTCTGGCAATTCCAATCGGCAAATATTTGGGTACTTGGCGGACAGTTTGCACGCAATGTATTTCCTCGTCCTCACCCTAAGCAAACAAAACGAGCCGGCTACTTTATCTCAACCTTTATGTTTTCGCTTTGTCGAAGTTTGCACAAAAGTTAGCGGGGGCTAGGGGATGGTCACCCGCTCGGGCGGTGGGCCCGGAAATGGAAATTAATGGGCGCCTGCTTGGTGGGGTGCTCATTCAACGTCTGTAATATATCCGCATGTGTGCATTTAAAGTGACGTTCATTGGCTATTTCGCTATTGTTATCATGTATGTACACTCTTTGTTACATGTTAATAATGCTCTTTTTTGCGGTGAGGTAGTTTTGCTGCTGGTACTTCTCATTATATCCAGGATAATTTTACATAAGATATAAAAACCAGTGGAACATAAATATTTTCCAGTACACGGTGAAAAAGAAACAAGAGCGCGTTATCCTAAAATTCTAAAGAGTGTTTCTGCAAGTTTCTTATAAACTCATTGTTCATTGTAAACAAATCATTAATATTGGGTAGTACCAATTGTGCAATGTTGGTTGCCTACACTCAGTGGCTATGTGGCTTGTAATCATTTATGAAGACTGTATAATAACGTATAAAAGTGAGAATTAAAAGATAGAATACTGAATGTTATTCGGCAAAGTACATATGTCAGGACAATCTACGTTGTTATGAAATAGTTTATATAAGAATAAAAGAGATAAGTATTTTTGAAATAAATAAAATATTTTCAGTTATTTCAAGAGCGCAACGGACCCTTGCGTAAACAATAACGAGACTTTCTTATAATGAACTCAAGATATTTAGCGGCATTAGATACAATACAATTATTATGAGTAGGCTTAGTGCGGGCGGAGTTTAACAGGACCGTAGTCAGATTACGAATGAAAATATTAATACGTTTACAGAAAATATGTCGCAACATAGTACTATTATTAAAGATCAAGGCTAAGTAAAGGAATAAAATACCTATATTAATTTAAATGACACCACTTACCCGATAAACTTTAGTGTTTAGACAAGTTTTCTTTAGTGAAACGACGACTTTTATCACTCAATATTAACTTAACGTCTATTGTCGACAACGGACAGTATGAGAAATTGTTGAGGCATGAAGTATATATTAATATATTTGCTGGTAACTCCTGATATGTACCATATAAAACTTTACATATGTTTTCCAAAATGGTGTATCCTAGATTTTTTTCCAACACTTTTTGCATTTTTTCTTTTATCGTTATTGGCATCGTATATATTTTTTTGTACATCATCCATTATATCAAATTGTTCATTTAGGGATAGCCCATATGATTCCAATTTAAGGAATTACGGAACTTGGGGTTCTCTAGTTAGTTAGTGGAATATTGCTTGAAAGAAAGGCCGTAAGTTCATAGAAAGATACAAAGTCTTCAGCGCTGGACGAGATGAGGCATGGCTCTTCAAATGTCTTGTCACTTTAGTTTTCTCACAAGAATTTATAATGCGTTCACACACAGTACAAAGCAGGTCATTTCCTTTAATATGTCCCTGTAACCTTCGGGATCAGTGTCAAACCACATTTGAAATAATTCCCGTCTATTTTTTTTCTCTTTTGGCATTTTACTTCCCTTTCCCCTCCCCCCCAACTAATAGTTGTTAATGTAAATTATGTTATTATTTATAAATAGTTATTTAAATACACATGGCGAATACAATTTACAGCAGACGTAAAGAAGAAAGGTATCGACGCAATACCAACTACTACAAGGTGCCGTAAATAACTTAACAGTGCAAAACGCGAGTCAGCTGTGAAGGCCACCGACCCCCACGCCGGCTCTGTTAGACTCTGTACGTGCACTAAGCCTAATTATGAGGAATAAAAGCTAGTATATAATAAAGAAGTAGACCTAAATCTATTTTTCCTTATGTAATAGGAGGTAGTTTAAATTTTATTTGATAAAACAACCATGACCCATCTTTTAGCAGCCAAACTCTATTTGGTTAAATTTTAGTTAATCTTCGATTGAGAAACTGGCTGCTAGTAAACTGAAAATTTTGCTATAAATACTGTATACTTTTATGGAAAATGTTATATGATCATGCATTGCCGAAATATAATTATCTTTTGTACCTTATTGATTAATATTCGCTCGGGGAACTTTTAAGACAGGACATTTATTATTCTAATGTTATGCTAATTATATTTTCTTTGCTATTAGATACAGCTCAATGAATTTATGTACCAATATATTAGTCTTATACATTTTCTCCTAAATACAGGGTGTTTACACATTTGGAAAGGATATTGCAGAGTAAGTAAATCGAGATAAGAAAACTCGATTGCAAATAGTATAATTATATTTTTTAATAACTTCTGACTTACCACGATAATACCATGAAAAATTTTTGGAACCGCTGTCTTCATTAATAGTTCGGCTGGCTCTGTTTACACATTATTTTCACAAACAGGAAATCTTTAAAGTAAAAATCTTCTAAATAAAATAAGGACACAGTACCTGACGGCGCGCTATCTGCGCCACAACCATTCATATCTTTTAATATAGGGGACGATTTCAGGGGTTCTCAACAAGTTTTAAGAATTATGGTTATTATTAATTTCAGGTAATAATAAGTTTTGCAGTTGCGGTTTTGATTATTGAAAATGCTTATTATTACCTTACCATTAAAAAATGCACTCTGTATGTAAACACCATGTACAATTAAACAGACATTTTTTTTGGAAAATAATTTAGTGGTATATTAAATATAAACATTACTTTCTGTTTGTATTTTGGAGCGGTGTTTTTATCATTTTGTTATTTTGTCCACAAATTTGTGTCAGAAGTTACTGACACGACACCAAACATTCTTCATATGATTTATTAGGCTGCCGTATGATTTTCCTTCTCTGTCTAATTTACATTACCTCCCATTTCATGTAGTGTCTAAATACTAGCATAAATGATTTATCACCAGCCGTTTCGTTTCAGAAATAATTGTAGATAAATTAACTAAACATAGGTTCGTATGTACAAATTTGTATAAAAACCTACTTTTAGTCAAATTAGACCTGTTGATAGCAAAAATTACAGTTATTTTTGTAGATCTCTTCATACTTTTTACATCTGTGGTTAATTTTAACCTGGACAGTGAGAAATTTATATAAATCTTGCAATGCAAAATTTGTCAGGTATGTGAAAGGGACAATAATAAATTCTATTGCTGCAATGGAATCTTTGGACTAAAAAGGAATAGAAGTTATAGAATGGATGAAAAGTGATGTCGCTCATTGATCATATTTGGCGTTAGTATTGCGTATACACAATGTTCTTTTTTATTTGCTTTCGTGCTCAAAGAGAATACATGATTTCACAAATATAAATGCGCATTTTAAAAGTTAATATTTCCAATTTAATATTTATCTTTGTACTATCGACCATTGAAAACTGAACTGGTGTGTACTTTGATTTAAATTAACATAACGTGTACCTAAAATTTGATTGATTGTTATCAAGAAAAGAGAACATATTGGGTACCTATGTCAGAACGCTTTCAGTAAATTCGAGTATTATATATCGTTGTATAAAATGTATTATTATAATGAAATTATACAGCTGACTTTGCAATTTTACAAGTAATTATGGGAATACGTTGTAAATGTACTTTTTGTACAACATAAAGTCCTAAAATTGCACTACACAATAACTTGACAGTGGAACTTCACAGTTTATTTGGAAAATTACAGTAAAAATGGAAGGTAAACAAATTTGCCGTTCATTTTTACTGTAACTTGTTTTCTCAGTGTACTAATTTGATAGCACGTGGAAGCTGTAAAGATTTATGTACGACAAACACGTGAGTTTGAAACTATTACGTAACAGTCCTTTTACTCTTTTTACTTTTTTACGACATAATGCGAATTTATAGAACAAGCATCGCGGCAAGCAAAGGTTAGCTCGTAAATTTTGTCGCCTACTGAGACATAATAGGTGTATACACGGCCGACTACGTCGTGTTGTATATCATATATTAAGCTGACTGTATGGACATTTCATTGTCGCGGACAACTTGATTTGTTAGTTAACGACAATTCATTAGACTGTTTTATGGCGTTGCAGGATTCGTAGCTCACTATGATTAAATCCTGCATTCGCGAGTAGTATTCGGATTGAAACTAATAACTGCTGTAGACAATAGCCGTCCTTTTTGTCTCCATTTCAGTTAGTCTGAATGATAGGTTAATTAAATGAAGTATGAGTTGATGAAGCTTATGATAATAATACATTTTAAACTCTTCTTCTCATCATTGACAATATTTTCTGCTTTTGTTATAGTGGGTGGTCTAGAATTAAGGGCCAAAATATTAAAAATGTATTTAACTCATCAGAAGCAATATTCGTTTAACATTTTTTTCGAAAATTATTATTTTTGTCGGAATTTTGTGTCCATTAAAATAATTCTAACGAGCTGCATGTAGAATTAAAAACTATTCAAGTAGCGTATGCGAATGTTTTATAGCATGAATAGCTAACTTAATTTTATTCTAATTGTCTTTTTATTGTTTTTATTAGAGTTTACATGATTATTATCTTTTACATATAATTTTTTGCTTAAATATTTGATGTCGACAGTATCGTAATACATATAACAATTATTTTTCAGAGCACACCTTTCAAATTTATGAAATAATTTATCTTGAATATGAAAATTTTTTTCTGTTGATTAATTGGCTTATAAAATATCAAAAACTGTGACATTAATATTGCTGAAATCGTAACAAAATATACGGGGTTGGTCAAAAATAAGTATTGATTAAATTCCTACACAATTTTGCACAATCTATTGAGCAAAATTGGCGAAGGTTTGTGGGAACGCTAAAAATTCGTACGCCTTCTATTAACTTTATTATAGATAACTTTTCATTTGATTATAATAATAGGTACGTACTTAAAAAATAATAGATTCAAATTTTTGCAAAAGAAATATTAGATCTGCGTTATATGAAGCAAATTGTTTTATCAGTGTAGTTAATTAACGACCACCCAAAAAAATAGGTACCTAACACCAATTTCTTAAATCATATAGACCTTGAATTGCACTATTTTGTGTTGTGTTGAACATGTATTCAAATTTATTTTGAATTGATCAATAGATGATTTATTTTTGAGTCAAAATATTTGGTAGGACTCAAATGGTATGGAAGGGGATAGACAATACAGCCATTGATGGTGCGGGTCCGTTGAACTGATGTTGCTTCAAAGGTACACCTGTTATAAAATATTTACGTTTGTCCTGTTTGGTAATATTACATTATACTTTGTTCTAAGCTACATTTCTAGATTAATTTCTTTATGAAATTCTTAATAATTAAAGAAATAAAAAAGGTGGTAGAGGGCACGAAAATGAGCAGCTTCTATTAAGCTTCTATAACTCTTTTCAAGGAACGCACTTATTTCAGAAACACCCTGTATTTACGGCTGATGAATATATGTAGAAAGTGTTTACCTCTTTTCGACCTTTATCTTTATAAAAATGCTCTATATATTGTTTAAATAACAAAAATTTGCCCCTTTTATTATAATAAATTAGTTTTTTTAAACAATAAAAATCGATTTACGCTGTGTACCTACTCTTTTTGTCATTGACTCGTTAAAATTGTTATAGAGGATATTTATTGCATGTCCTATTAGCGAACTTCCATTTCGTTATTGGGATTTCAAATGCAGTTTTATGGTTCTTTTTATGTTTTAAAATTCAACTGTTTTGATAGCTTTTCGTAACACATGTTGCAAGTTTATATGAACATTTTCCCGAAATTTATTTTTGCCCCGAAGTTCATTTTGGGTTATAGGCGGTAATAAGTAGGTAAAAAGTCGTTATTTGGTGATGAGGTTGAAATTCGAAGAAAATTACAATTTTTAGTTTAAAAATGAATTTAAACTAGAAATCATTTATCTCGAAACTAGTATTTCTAGATTTTCAAAAAGTAATTACTTTTATTCTATAGAACATCAAATATGTTTAAGGTCGCTGATAAGGGCTTATACCTTATATTAATTTAAGAATATAGTAATAACAACTATTTTTTAACATTTAATAATAATAATCGCCTTTATTGAAAAAGAAACAAGAAACATTGCATACAATACATTGAATAAAAAATAAAACCGTACACTCATGGCGAAGTCTAGCTAAAAGCTATTCCACTTAACCACGAATGAACGGTACAGATGAGATCACTAGAACCAAGTATATAAGTTCTTATGTACTTAGCACATATATAATATAGCTAATATAGCACATAAGAGTACTAACTGAGGGAGGACATAATTTGCAAAGCGAACATAATACAATTACAGATTAAGAATGAAGAAAAAAAACATTTTTTTTTAAATTCTTTATTTAATGAGCTTTGAATTTCCTCTTAAATTTCAACGAATTTAAATGTAGTTCTTCCGGAAGTGAATTTAATAGCTTAACAGTATTGTATGTAAAAGAGCGACGAAAGAGGGCAGTGTGATGACGGGCATGGTTAGTTTAAACTTACGACGAATATTGACTCCATGTATATTAGTACATGGAATAAGTTTATTTGTCAGTGGTAAAGGGGAATTCTTTTTCTCAGTTAAACTCATAAGAAAATTGCTTAAATGATGCAATCTACGATCCTCCATCTTAAGCCGTTTAAGCTCACGAAAAGTATGAGAAATATGATCGTACTTCCTTAAGTTAAAAATGAAACGAGCACAACAATTCTGCACAAATTGAATTCTATTCCTGCTGACACTGTAAAGAAAAACTACAAAAAATCACAGTAATTAAAATGATTTAAAACAAGAGATTCACAAAGAGATTTCTTTAATGAATAATTTAAAATATGTCGATTAGAGTAGAGAAGTTTTAAAGATATAAAAGATTTTTGCAGTATTTTCTTTACATAGTCTCTAAAGCGGAAGTCATAATCTAATGTAACACCAAAATTTTTAGTAGAGTGGGGCATACGCACATTATCAATGGCTACATTAAATTTTCTTTAAGAACATTAATATGACTTCTGCTGCTAAAAAGCATTAATTGTGATTTAGATGGATTTAATTTCAAATTGTGATCTGAAGACAGTTTACTTAGATATATAAATCACGGTTAATTGTTTCCATAGCATGTACATAGTTCTTCCGCTCAAAGTCTAAATAAATTTGAGTGTCATCAGCGAATGCTTGAATCTTACAGTTCACAATAGACTTAAGGATATCTGATGTGTAAATTAAAAACAACAGCGGACCAAGGACGGACCCTTGTGGTACACCTGAAGTAATATTTATCAGTCAGTTGAAAATTTATTGTCACTAAGAATTCTTTGTGAACGATTAAATAGGTATGATTTCATCATTTTAAGTGACAATTTGTCAAAGCCAAAGTATTTCAATTTAGAACAAATTAACTCGTGATTGAGAGTATCAAAAGCCTTCGAGAAATCCAGCAAAACCTGTGCACAGTCTCTGCAACAGTCACGACCTTGAATAATATCGTCAGTAACTTTAGCCAGTGCTACAGAGGTACCAAATTCCTTGCTAAATCCACACTGACAATCAGGTAAAATTTTATTATTTACCTCTATTTATTTATTGCGCTACGTGTTGCAGTAAATTTATTTGCAAATATGACGAAAAAAATAGGGATGTTAAAATAAATAAGAATAAAATGAGTAGTTAGTTATATTCTTCCCCTGCTGGCTTTAAAGAATTGTTTGTTGTTTATTAAGTTCTTAAGGTATTTTTCCTTTACCCTTTATAAATTCTCGAGGAGGAATTTCCAGTTTGATTCGTCTAAGGATACTGATAGCGGTGCAATCAACGCGATCGCAAGGAATTAGAAGGCTTAGCGCGGTATCAAAAAGGGAAATAAAATAGCTTAAATTCCCGTTATATGAACCGCCCCGAGTTAAATCTGGTTATACTTTTTTTCGACCGGTGATCACAAAGTGTTTGTTTTTCCGGGCGTTTCATTACGTTGTCTAATTAAACGTTTTCTCCTCGGATGCTCTGTAATTTTGCTAATCCTATTAAAAGTATCATATAACCCGGGTAGGCCTCTTGGTTTATTGATCTGCATCCCCCAACTGCCATCGACCGCGTCGACAAAGTTCGTTTCTCCTCGGTTGGCCATACTGACTGTGAATGTCCTATAACTTTATTGGTTCCCGCTGCTCCACATGTGCTGTCGACGAAATAACTTATTTAAATTTCATGACTTTAATTTTCATCTCCATTCCTGGTCCTGGCGATTGTGATTGTTTCGGCGCTGCTCCGGTCCGAGATGTTGTGGGGTTGCCCACGCACGGGAAAAATTATATTAAAAATTTACACAGTTGCAGCTTTGTTGACCACAATTTATACAGAAAATACACTACTATTATTTTATAAATATTTCATCATACCGTTGTCTTTTTAAATGAAACACTCTTATACAGGGTGTTAAAAAAAGAATGTAAAATATTTCAGGAGATAATAGCATGAACCAAAATAAGCAGAAAAGTCTTAATAAACATGGGTCCGCAAAGTAACGGTTGCGGAGATATGGACCACTATTCGTTTTTCAAACATTTTATTTTATTAGGAATAAACCGACAAAGGAAGCTTTTAACAAACAAAAAACAAAGTTACAGAAGATGTTCAAAGTGCCCTCCGTCCATTTCCNGGGCCCTCCGGGCCCCCCCGGGTGTCGCTACGCGACACCTCGGAGGAGCAGACCCCAACACAAATCGGCTCTTTTTCGGGCCGATAGTGCGACGCAGACGGAGCTATCGGATTTTAATATATATTGATTGATTCATTTTATTAGTTATGGATTTTATCCTCCTCGTGGTATACCTCAAGAATTATTGCTTTCTTGTTTTCATTTTAATAGTCTTTGTCGTAGGCGAATTATGTTTTCAATTATATTCCTTTTTAAAATTATAAATAATACTTTAAATGCAGACTCGTTAGTCTTAAGGATTTTATATCATGTTCCTAGACTTAATTCGTGATTTCACTTTGCTTTACAATTACCAACACCTCGTACCAATTTACTAATAGCATCTCCACTATATCAAATGATTTCCGATTATCAAAAGTATGAAGATCGGCTTGATATATTTTTTCATTCTATGAATGACATAAAAAAATTGTCTAGCAAATGTAGTACTTATCTTGTATATGTTGGTTAGTTTATTTGTTTTATTTGTCCGTTATTGTTTTTACTTAAGTTCTTTTTTGTCTGGATTTTATATTTTGATTGCTATATTTTGTGTTAATACTTATATTTTTATTAACACCTAAGTTCTTGCGCCTGGATTTTATAATTTATATTTTGATTGTCTCTAGCTTGTGTAGTACTTATATTTTTATATTTAATGTTGTTTGTCTTTTTCTTTTTAAATTTAGTTAAGATTTTCTGTTTTACCTTATCCTGTAATTGGGACTTTGTCCCATTGGATATTGTAATTTCTAAATAAATAAATAAATAAATAAATGCATGTGGCTTATGCGTATATCCCCTTCCATTACCAATAGTTTATAGAACGTGTGGTTGTTCCGCCTTTCTTCTACTATTTTTTTAAAATAAGTATTGGTTTTTAAGCCTAGTGTCAGTAATATGTCGCAGATAGACAGAAATATGAGTACAATCTTTTACTGTAACACAGACACCTCCAGGACGAATACAAACGACTAAACTTGTAAGATTTGATAGAAGCGGTCAATACGCCATTTTTTCATGAAACCTTCGATGTCATTACTGTTTTGCAGCTATTAATTGGCGATAAATATGAAACTTTGACATAATATGTTTTTTGATCTTTTTTCAAGCAAATGAATTTATTGTAATTTGTGTTGTAATTATTCACAGTCAGAATAGATATTAAGAACAACACGTCTGCATATGACATAACTAAAGCTAACTAATCTAATAGAATGAAGGCCACATTCCCTATCACAGATCTAATATTACACCAGGGACACACGAGCGTTTAGTAACGCGCGTCATGATGCGCATCATCGTCCATAACGCGCGTTCAGTAGTCGCCACACGACTTCGCCGTTCAAATAACGCGCGTTGACTGTGTGGTTTATTGTACTTCAATTTGTATAACGCTGAAACGCGCGTTATAACGCGCGTCAAGAAAGCGCCCGTGTGTCCCTGGCGTTACCCTTACGCGCAAGTCAAGGTCAGATTTGTTGAAAAAATTCTATAAAGAATTTTAAATAAAAACACAACATTGTGGTAAAATATGTTTTATTGTTAGTAAATATTTTCATAGTAGGTATATAAACCTCTTTCTATTGCGAATGCAGAGGTAGGTACAAAATATAGAATTCAATAGGACGAAAATAGTTTTTATACATAATTACAACTGTGATAGCTTTTGGCACAAATTGAGTTACCACAACAATATAGCAATTTTTTACAAAGTATTTTTTACTGAAATGATTCCATTTATTTATTTTTATATTCCTGATTCTGTTTTTCTGTTCTTCAGCGTAATGGAAACATTGAGATAACCTAGTAATGATTGTTGCCTAGAAACGTTGTTCACTAGGTAAATAATTTGATTCAGTTTCAAAAGAGTAATAATTACCTACGTGCACTTAGCAACAGGAAGGAAGAGGCACATATTCTTTTATATTTTTTGGCATTACTGCATTATAAAATACAGTGTAGTGAAGTACCGATCAGAAGTTACGTGAGTGCGATAAAGTAAGCTATAGAAATCCATGTGATAGACAAGGTTGGCTATAATGAAGGCGTCTAATAGTCAACGCCCATTTCGCCCTTCCACAAATAAGAAGTGGATCTTATTTGTGAAAGACCTTCATTATAGCCATCCTTCTCTATCGCATGAATTTCTATGGCTTACTTTATCGCTCTCACGTAACTTCAGATAGACCATCGGTACTTTCCTACCCTGTATATGAAATAATACATATTACTTGGTCACAAAAACTATCTACATATGAACTCAAACTGCTATTATATTTCAAATAAACAGCTCTACATTTGATCGATCTTTCTATAGATCAGTGTTAATTATAATTGATTTATATCAGTGTTACATATTCAAGCAATGGAAAACTTACATTTGAATATTTCATATGAAACGAAATTATTTTTCATTAAAATATTGTACCTACATAAGTATATAAAATTTTGTACAAATATTACCTATAACGAGCATATTTATAGCTAATAATGAGTATGATGATAAACATACAATTACTACGAATATAATCGTTAACGGATTTAGTGATTTTTATCAATGAAGCGAATAAAACATAAATTAGACATCGTATTGATAAGATCTTGGTCTGATGAAGAGTACCTATTAACAATTTGGTATCTAGTGAGTTAGATATAAAGGGTGATTCACAAACGGTAACCAAAAATGAAACCCCATATTCTTTGGTGAATTTTGAGATGTGTCTTTCGTATAAAGTTTTCATCTAGGACGTTTCATTAAAAAGATATACAGGGTGGGCCATTAGTGTGAGAAAGTAAAATAACTCCCTTGTTATTTGTAATACAGAAAAAAAGTTTATGTAAAAGTTGTACAGAATCAAAAAACCTAAAGGACAAAATTAATTTGAAACACACAGGGCGATGAGTAAAAACGGGACACGCCAAGTATTACATTTTTTAAATAGAACACCCTGTATATTTTTAAACATATGGATTTCTGAGAAAATTCTTTATATGGCAATATAAACAGTTTTAACATTTTAGTGCGGGGTTGCCAAGTTTTGTAGAAAATTCTTCGAATTTTGGAAAAAACATGACGTCGAAGAAGTTGTATTAACTTTCAACTACTAATACTTGGAGCAAAAATATTTGTCAGAGTTATAGGCAAATGTTAGGCAAAGATTCGCTATATTCGCTAATATAGATATTATATACAGTGCATTTTTTATAATATGATCATTTTAAGAAAGTTCACACTTGATTTTCTAAAATTTTTGAAATGGAACACCCTGTATTTTATTGTTCTATTTTATTCACATATATGAGTGCAAGTTTTTAAGATATAGCAACATTTCTGGAAAAACCTAATTTTTATTATTTTCGGTCGCACGAAATGGCTTTGGAAAAAACTATCACATTGTGTCAACTTATCAGTTCATAATTTATCATTCCATTTTGAGTTAATTTTATTAGTTAATATTTATTTATGGTATTCTATAAAATAAAAATAATTAACTTCTTTCAGAAATGTAGCTATATCTTAAAAACTAACAATTTTAGATATAGAACATGCTTAATGAAAGTTGAAGTGGACCGATATGTGATTAAAATAGAACAATAAAATACAGGGTGTTTCATTTGAAAAATTTTAGAAAATTAAGTTTAAACTTCCTAAAAATGATCGTATTATAAAAATGCCCTGTATAAAATATCGATATTAGCTAATATAGGAGCCTTTGTCTAACATTTGCCTATAACTCTGTCTAATTACTTTGTTCCAAGTGTTAGTAGCTGAAAGTTAGTACAACTTCTTCGAGTTCATGTTTTTTCCAAAATTCGAAGAATATTCTACATAACTTGGCAACTCCGCACTAATATAATAAACTGTTTATATTGCCGTATATAGAATTTTCTCGAAAATCCGTATGTTTAAAAATATACAGGNTTTGAGGTAATATTGAAAAAAGGAGAACACTTTCTCATGGCCACTTTTTGCCCTCTATCAAATGGCATAATCAATTTTTATATGTAACGTCTCGTCTCTCCAGGACCATCATTAATTTCATTTTTTTAAATACAACCCTAGAAATTTTATTTTTTACAAGCCTTCATGACCCCCAATACTGTACTGCCTTAGCCCGAACCAGATTCAGACGTTTTGTCTCGAAAAATTCATCTTCAGTGTATTCGTATTCCAAATTTATCTAAATTTTTTATTTAGTTTTCTTTGTTTATTGAATTATCGTACACTGTAAGTGTCGTTAGACCCTGTGAAATCCATCTAGTTATTTAAACTATTACCACCACGCGTTACAATAAAACATTTTTTTTAAAATAAGTATTGGTTTTTAAGCCTTCAGCGTTCACGTAACTTCAGATAGACCATCGGTACTTTCCTACCCTGTATATGAAATAATACATATTACTTGGTCACAAAAACTATCTACATATGAACTCAAACTGCTATTATATTTCAAATAAACAGCTCTACATTTGATCGATCTTTCTATAGATCAGTGTTAANATTTAAAAAAATGAAGTTGATGATGGTCCTGGAGAGACGAAACGTTACATATAAAAATTGATTATGTCATTCGATAGAGGGCAAAAAGTGGCCATGAGAAAGTGTTCTTCTTTTTTCAATATCACATCAAATAAGGCTGAAATTAAACAAAAACGGATTTCCAAAATTTCGTTTTTTTTTCAAATATTTCGAGAACTAAACATGTTAACCTTGATTTTTTGAGGCATAATGTTGGTCCCCTGATTACGCAACTTTGCCCCATTTAATCTACTTCGTACCTCCTACCGTTTCCGAGATCCCTATAGTGAGAAGCGAATTTGTAACAGCCTGTATACCCTGCTCTATTGTCTCTGTTTAAATCTTACTTTAGTAATAGGTAGTATAGGTAGTAGGTTGTGCAATATCGTGGCTTTCAATCATGTAGATTCCATCAATCTTCAGGAGTTCCGCGAGGGTCAATCCTGGGGCCACTATTGTTTATTATTTTTATTAATGACTTAACTGAATGCCTCGATGTCAACTATTTACTCTATGCGGACGACCTGAAGTTGTTCTTGGAAGTTAAATCCTCTACTGATTGTACTAGATTGCAAGATAATCTTGACAGATTACACAGTTGGTGTTCATGTAATAATAATCTACCTCTGAAGGTAAGCAAATGTAAAATTAGGTTTTACAGTCGACGCAAAACTAATCTAGAGTTTGATTATAAAATTGGTGAATCTTTTTTAAATAGAGTTACGCAATTTACTGACCTTGGTGTTACATTTGACACTAGATTATCGTTTAACGAGTACATTAGTTTAGTAACCAAATCTGCTTATAAGAATTTAGGCTTTATTTTGCGTAATTCTAATGACTTTCAGAACGTAAAGGTTCTAAATATATTGTATGTAGCATTTGTGCGTTGCAAACTTGAATATGTCCCATTTATAGTTAAGTCCCATTTATAATATTCAATTAGAGAAAGTACAACGGAAGATTTTAAAGACTACTAGAAAGGTAGGCAAACTTCGCTGACGCGAAGTTTGACCTTTCTCTCGGGCCTTCGGCCCTCGGGCCGCGCTGCGCGCGGCCCGAGCACCGCTCCGCGGTGCNTATTGGTTTTTAAGCCTTCAGCGTTCACGTAACTTCAGATAGACCATCGGTACTTTCCTACCCTGTATATGAAATAATACATATTACTTGGTCACAAAAACTATCTACATATGAACTCAAACTGCTATTATATTTCAAATAAACAGCTCTACATTTGATCGATCTTTCTATAGATCAGTGTTAATTATAATTGATTTATATCAGTGTTACATATTCAAGCAATGGAAAACTTACATTTGAATATTTCATATGAAACGAAATTATTTTTCATTAAAATATTGTACCTACATAAGTATATAAAATTTTGTACAAATATTACCTATAACGAGCATATTTATAGCTAATAATGAGTATGATGATAAACATACAATTACTACGAATATAATCGTTAACGGATTTAGTGATTTTTATCAATGAAGCGAATAAAACATAAATTAGACATCGTATTGATAAGATCTTGGTCTGATGAAGAGTACCTATTAACAATTTGGTATCTAGTGAGTTAGATATAAAGGGTGATTCACAAACGGTAACCAAAAATGAAACCCCATATTCTTTGGTGAATTTTGAGATGTGTCTTTCGTATAAAGTTTTCATCTAGGACGTTTCATTAAAAAGATATACAGGGTGGGCCATTAGTGTGAGAAAGTAAAATAACTCCCTTGTTATTTGTAATACAGAAAAAAAGTTTATGTAAAAGTTGTACAGAATCAAAAAACCTAAAGGACAAAATTAATTTGAAACACACAGGGCGATGAGTAAAAACGGGACACGCCAAGTATTACATTTTTTAAATAGAACACCCTGTATATTTTTAAACATATGGATTTCTGAGAAAATTCTTTATATGGCAATATAAACAGTTTTAACATTTTAGTGCGGGGTTGCCAAGTTTTGTAGAAAATTCTTCGAATTTTGGAAAAAACATGACGTCGAAGAAGTTGTATTAACTTTCAACTACTAATACTTGGAGCAAAAATATTTGTCAGAGTTATAGGCAAATGTTAGGCAAAGATTCGCTATATTCGCTAATATAGATATTATATACAGTGCATTTTTTATAATATGATCATTTTAAGAAAGTTCACACTTGATTTTCTAAAATTTTTGAAATGGAACACCCTGTATTTTATTGTTCTATTTTATTCACATATATGAGTGCAAGTTTTTAAGATATAGCAACATTTCTGGAAAAACCTAATTTTTATTATTTTCGGTCGCACGAAATGGCTTTGGAAAAAACTATCACATTGTGTCAACTTATCAGTTCATAATTTATCATTCCATTTTGAGTTAATTTTATTAGTTAATATTTATTTATGGTATTCTATAAAATAAAAATAATTAACTTCTTTCAGAAATGTAGCTATATCTTAAAAACTAACAATTTTAGATATAGAACATGCTTAATGAAAGTTGAAGTGGACCGATATGTGATTAAAATAGAACAATAAAATACAGGGTGTTTCATTTGAAAAATTTTAGAAAATTAAGTTTAAACTTCCTAAAAATGATCGTATTATAAAAATGCCCTGTATAAAATATCGATATTAGCTAATATAGGAGCCTTTGTCTAACATTTGCCTATAACTCTGTCTAATTACTTTGTTCCAAGTGTTAGTAGCTGAAAGTTAGTACAACTTCTTCGAGTTCATGTTTTTTCCAAAATTCGAAGAATTTTCTACATAACTTGGCAACTCCGCACTAATATAATAAACTGTTTATATTGCCGTATATAGAATTTTCTCTAAAATCCGTATGTTTAAAAATATACAGGGTGTTCCATTCAAAAAATGTAATATTTGGCGTGTCCCGTTTATACTCATCACCCTGTATGTATCAAATTAATTTTGTAATTTAGGTTTCTTGATTGTGTATAACTTTTATATAAACTTTTTTCTGTATTATGAGTAACAAGGGAGTTATTTTACTTTCTCACACTAATGGCCCACCCTGTATAGTTAAGTGTTAAATTTGAATTGGGGCACATGTATGTACCTGTATGTAAACATTGTCCAAAATCTGAGGCCTTTTCCTAAAATTTAGATGCTCCAGTGACGGAGATACAGGGTATCGGTGGCATATTTTTCTAAATAAAACAGTACGCCACTGTTTTACGGTGTCATGATATTTTCGGATTCGCCTTTACCTACCTTTTAAAAAAAAGAAATTAATTAAATACATTCATTTTGATGAATTACTTTTTATCATTAAATTCCAAAAGGAGTTTATATTTGAATTAATGAAATTATTTATATAATATGCAATAATAAACCTATATTTATGATAATCATAACTATGTTCAAGGAATACTGCGTAGCATGTATGTAGTCACTAGTTTCAGAGGTGTATCATTGAGAGCAAGATACCGTTTTCTCTATGTAATCAAATCACAGTGCCAGCTTATCCAATATTACTTATTGCTACCATTGAAGTACTTCTTCTCTTTGAAAGAAGGATTTTATATGAAGGCGGAAGAAGTAATATATTAGTGGAAGGTATATAATCCTTATGAGATAAATAAGGCTTTATCGAAAGGAAACTTAATTTTAAATACACATAGACATCCGTTTGGAGTAGAAAAGTTTAGAGTAAAATATGTAAACATACTTTGTCATTTTCCATTTTCTATTGATTTGCCCAAAATTACTAGAATAAAATTGTAATATAGTTGTGTAAGTGTAAGCTAGAGATCTTTGGTTTTTATCCAAGTAGAACATTTGTCGGCAGAGCTGTAACGATACGACTTGACTTCCGATGAGTTACACAATAATAAACAAACCGCCTTAAACACTTCCAGATGCTTCCTGTATCACAGTTATAATAATCACCATGCCGTTTTTGTTTATTAAGTAGTTGTGTTTCAAAGAAATGTTAGAAAACGAAGCGATCATTTTCAATGCATGTAATTGCAAAAAGGACAGTAGATACGCGATGATTAAATCTAATTTGGGAACGAATGATTAAAATTACATTAGAAATACGTAGGACGAGTCGTTACTTTTTTATGGGTATTTTAATGGGTAATGTTAAATTTAAATGGTCTAGTTTGTTTTCTGAGCAATAATTATTTCTATATTATGATAATGAAAATTACATTGTAATATTTTCAATTTTCTCCCTTTGCATGATAAATAAATATTGTCAGATACAATGGTCCTAAAAAATTAAAAGACTGGGGGGCATGTACCTGGTTATTAATAAAAGAAGTCACATACTTTATTTTTTTATTTGAAAAATATATATAACGAAAAACGATAAGAACGACCTGTAGAGGATACTTTGAAGTTTTCAGAACCATGCTTAAATTTTTTGTACGATTATTAATTGCAGAATAATTAATTGTTAAAGGCCAAAAAAGTAATTTTTGCTTTGAACAACGATAATTGAGCGGCAAATCATCGTACGAAGCTCTTGAACAGTTCAAATTAAAGAGGATGAATCAAACTACAAAAGTTTCTAGGTGAGATTGTCAAAAAAAAATATTGAAGCCCGTTGGCTTTCTTATGGTTTCTTGATGGTGATCAACGCTAAAAAAATTTTTAGATCCTGAAACTATCAACTTGAAGTTTCAGTCTGCTTGGTTTACTGTTCTGCGATCATTTTTCGCCTACTTACAGTCTTTTGGCCTAAAAATCGCCTAAAAATTTAGGATTTTTATTTATCCTTACATTTTATCATAATTTTTGTGACTAGTGTAGAAGATAAAAGTGATACAAGGTTTAATGGATCTATGAGTAAGGTATGGAGAATATGACCATTACAATATCACATATATGAAAAAAAAAGTTGCTTGTACGTCAAGTCTCTGTCGATTATATTATTCGTTTTACATATTCTAATAGTCATGTATTTTTTATTATTTGAGGTGGACCGCAAGTACCTTCTCTTTAAGGGCTCGTGAGTCGTTAATTTTCCACATTTTTCAATGCAATTCACGGGGAATCGTAGTTTACGTCGTAAACTTTATTTTGCGAAAAATTAAATGTTTATAAACAATTGCGCTACGATTAAAATCCCCCCCTCCTCCTGTTGGTCGTAGAGGGTGCTTTTTTTTTAAATTTGTATTTTTTTGCCAACTATCCATTGTATCTATTTTCGGTGAGGTAGCATAAATAGCAACAATTTTATTCAAATTGTTTATAAGCGAAAAACGCACGGGTTTTTAATGCACAATTTGAGAATGCTAATGTCAAAAAAACGGTAATATTTTTTAATAGGTCGCTTTAAGATTACAATGACGCTTTCGGAATCATGTTTGGCTGAAAATTAACGCCTGTACAGAGGCTTAAAGTTCATAACTTTTGGAGCCTCCGTTATAAACAAATTGAATTGTGCGAAAACTATTGCACCTACAGCGCCCACTCTTGGCACACTTTTAAAGTATAACAAAACCCTCAACTTGTCATAGGTTTTATAAAATTTTAACAATAAATGCGATAGTTATAAACAAATTAAAAAATGGTCACTTTTCTTGTTTTTTGCAATAACTTTTTTGTTTATTAACCAATTTTAATTTAACAAGTCTCATTTTGTAGATAATTTTACTCCCTACAAGCTGTCTGTGAGTCACTTTTCGCTAAAATTGATGGATTTCCCTGCAAAGTGAAAAAACTGTTTTCCTCAGTTATTTGTTTAAATAGAAAAGTTAGCTAATAAAAGTTTTTGACTCACGAGATGAGAGATGTCCTGTATTATGTTCCTTTAGAAAATTTTACAATAATCTCGAGGATAGGACTTTTTTCGAGTAAAAATTTAATTTGCTTGGCCTATAAAATCTGATTTGACTTGCGTGGCTTAAAATTTTATAGGGATAAGTTCATGTCATTTGCAATAAGTATTTATTCATAATCTGAATAGTTACTTCCACTTCTAACCCGAAACGGGCGATGACTATTCAGATTATGAAACGTCTTCACTATAGCCATCCTTGTCTATCGCACAGATTTCTTTACTTTGTCGCTGTCATGTAAAGGCAGATACAAATAATATCTAAAACAATCGATTTAACAATGTTTTTAAACAATGTACATTAATATTAAATATATCACAATTTTGCTGGATGATATTGTAATTAGAACAAATTCTATAGAGTGGAGAGTTCATTTGATAGTTCGTTGAAGCAAGTTTAAGATAAAAAGTTCTAGAAATTCAAGTAGGATATGCTGGTACATTTAAACATATTAAGTAGAAAAAAGAAGGATTATCAACATTACCATTCAATATTTTGTGCAAATATATAATGTGACTATATTTCCTTCTACTCTCGAGGGACTTAAGATTATATCTTTCTCTTAATAAGTTCTTATCAACAGTAATATCATATATACCAAATCCCTTGTAGTATAGAAAAAGTAATAATTTATTTTGTACCCTCTCAACTATAGTCTGTTTAGAAATGAAAGAGAGTAATAAAAGCTTATTATGTATGCAAATCGTAAATAAATATAGTACTGGTGCTTATATTCAATATTTTTATATTATGTATTATCGGTATAGATGAGGTGTACTTTTAAAAAAACTTTGTGTGACCGGGTTGTACTAAATTGTAGCAGGTAGCTAAAATTTAATCCCCGACAATCCGTCTTTGTCTATGCCGCTTCAATTTCTCGGTCCATTTCTCTTATAAGTAAACAATATAAAAACAGCATTTCAAAACATGAGGCTACTTTAAGCATCATAACCGGGTTAAGAGGGTTTTTAGTAATTCAAATAAAATTATTCAATATTATTATCAAAATATTTATTTAAATTTAATGAATAGACTTTTATTCCACACAAAAATATATGTATTTTGAAAATTCAAATTATGGTGAGTAAATGTAGTGTTGTATAAATGTACAATAAAGAAAATAAAAAAGTAGGTATATTAAAATTCATCCTCTGAATATTCTGATGAATTATCTTCGTCTCCTAGATTGATAACGATAGGTTCCACAGTAACGTCAATTAAATTATCGAGTTCCCACATTTTCTCCTCTTCTTTTTGTACATGATGTATACATCTTTGCCAGTTATCTGCAGTTACTCGTTCCAAGGAATTTTTTAACAAAATTTTCACGTCACTTAATTTAAACGTCGTATTATTTCGCGCTACATCTCCTTTTACCTGCGCCCAGACTAATTCGATTGGGTTAAGTTCACAGTGATAAGGTGGTAACCGTAGTACCGTTATTTGGCGATTTGTTGCCATTTCATCGATAACATATTTTTTCTGATCTTTATTAAGATTGACAAGTGTCAAAAGTTCCTTTTTCACCATATTTGTTTCAAAAGAAATGTTTTTTCCGGATAACCATTGAATTATATCGGCTTTCCTCCAAGCAGTCGTAGGCGTCCGCTCGGTCTGCCGTGAATGGTAACTGGCATTATCCATGACAATTACAGACCCCGGAGGAATAAGATCCAACATCTGTGTAAAATACTCTTCGAAAACATCTGCGTTCATGTCTTCGTGATAGTCACCTGTATTTTTAGATTCAAATAAAAGTAAACCGCCATCTACAAAACCACTGGCACTACCTATATGTGTCACTATTAATCTTCGCCCTTTACCTGAAGGTGCCTTGAACCCTGTTGAAAGTCCATCCAAAAATGCTTGTCGAAAACTTTTTACATTTTTATCTTGCCATACTTTTGTTACAGTATATCCCTCGTTGACCCAAGTTTCGTCTAGATAATAAATATTCCTCCCTTCGTCACGGAATTTTCTAATTGATCTTAAGTAGGATCTTCGCCAACAAATAATTTCATCTTTATCGATAAGAACTGACTTCCTGTTCTGCTTTTCCCAGCAAAAATTCAACTCTCGTAAGACGGCCCATAATTTGCTTCTACTGATTTTTGGCAAATCGTTGTCCTCTGAAAGTTCACTTAAAATTTTGTTTAGCGTTGGTATTTCTTTTTTAAAATAAAATGAGTGTACTTTTCTGCGAATGACATTTTTGAAGAAATCATCTATAACGACTTTTGACCTCCCTGTAGATGATTTTGGGGGATTTACAGTATCTTGTTCATTTTTTGTTTCCTTTAAAAGTCTGTAGATAGTCGATTTTCCAATCCCTGTCATTTTTGTTAGCATTAGTGTTACCCGATAATTACCTGAAACGAAATATTACCACGCCCATGGCCGGTTCTTATCTCGGGGTTTTATTACTCTCTTTCATTTCCAAACAGACTATACATCTATATTTAGTATTTGAAACTTTTATAAAATTATTTATAAATTGAAGCATTCTTCTGTATGTTTTTTGTGTGAGACTCGTCTTTTTCGAGTGTTTGTTTTCACATATCTAGAGATGTGATACATTTACCCTGTTTTATTTCTCATTTGCTTAGGGAAGGAAATTATGTGACGGGAACGCAGGAAACCAGCAGTTTTATTCCTGTATTTAATTTATGGAAATGAGAACTTTCGGTTGAGATTTAGCCGAGATTTTACCCCGGTTTGACTACCTGGTTTAGTACCTCGCTCTCGCCGTTTTGATCTGTATAAATCATAGAGACAGGGGATGCGGTAACAAAGCCTTTTTAAAAAACAACTGATTGTCAGTGGATTTAATTCTGGGAATCAAGGGTGCGTACCCCAGGGAACTTTTTCAATTAGGCATACATAATTTTTATATTTTTCCATGCCCTTGGGCTTTCGTAATAATATTTATCTGTACACCGGATATTCCTGGGAGTGTTAGAGGATATATGTTTTTTAAATTCTTTGTTTCACAAACATGTCAGATTTAATTAACAGAATAACGCATTCAGTGTAGATGACTTGCATTGTTACAAAAAATATGCGTGTGGTCCGTAAAAATAGGAAGATGATGTGAAAGTTGTTGCTTAACCAAGAATGTGGACTAAACATTATTGTAACGAACATGGCGATGTCTATAAAATCGAGTTTTAATTGTTAAATAGCTATATTTCAATTAAACTTTGTGTGTTCCTGCGTTAATTTTCGTGTGTAATTAATTAGGTAGTTATAATTCTTTATAAATTTTTATAAAGTCGTCAGATTTAGCCAAAGTAAAATTAGTATTTAATTTTTCCCCACAAACTACTTACTTTTGGTGTAAAATGTAATGTTGTTAAATTTTCACTGTTTTGATAAATTTTCATTTATTTATGCTATATTTTGTGCCGTTTTGATATACTCATGAACTGAAGAAAATGTTTTTCTTAACTGGATTTTGCTTCTAGCCGATACAAGTAAGGACATTAGAACACTTTAATTTACAAATAAAATACGTATAGTCAAGGCTTGCATGTCTTTGTCGGGGACACTTCAGTCATATTATTGTCATTAATTTCCAGTTAAGATAAGGAAAACTGAGTAGAATACGAATATGGGATTAAAAAAATTTAAAATGTGTATTTACGCTGAAAAAAAAAAACTCATTTCGGACCACTCCTGACCGCTTTGTGGGTACAAAGGTTCATCGAGAGTAAATCTTGACCTATCGTAATATTCGGTCATTAACCTAGTTTTTATTACGTTGTTTTTAATCTGTAGTGAACGACAACGAATAAACAGAGCTTTTTTACCTAGACACATGAATGAATAAGATATTTTTTAACATTTTAATTAACAAGTATTATTTATTTATTAATAAAAACAAATGTATAAGGATATTAATTGTTTTCCAATGTTAGGTTATTACAATTTAGTATTTTTAATATTGTTAACGCTTTCACTATGTTTTATAATTAAATATGAATTCTTAGTTTTAATTATTCAGTAGTACATATACCTTATTGTGTGACTTATTGCTTTCAAAGAGTAATATGGTACTTACCTATTTAAAATGACTGTACGACTAAAAAACACTCGCTCATCCGTTCATAGCACTTTGTTAATAAAGTTGAGATCCGCTGCATATTGATTTTGAAACCATTTGCAAAATTTAAGACTGGGGAAATCAGCTGTTTCGCTTTGGTTTATTTTCGTTGATTAATGGTTTTATTAAATTTAAATTTCCGTATCAAAATAGTCAAAACAATAAAAAACAAATCATTAAAAAAATAGCTAAAAATTGCTGACATTCTTCGAGTAATGTTTCTAGCTGAATAAAATAGTGTAATTTTCTACTAAATAAAAAATCTACTTCTATACCTGCCTTTGGTACCTATTTAGGCAAGCAAAAATTATTAGTAGTATTTTTTTATAATAAAGACGTTTCCTATTTGATGCAAATTTTATGGTGTCCGCTACATATCTTTTTATAATCGTACATTGTTAACCGTCAAAGGTCACACTTGGGGTGGGCCACCTTAAAGGTCACACTAGTGCGAATTGGGATTTTGCCAAATTTGAATTTTTATGGCTTCTTTATTTGTTAACGAAGTCATGACGTATTTATATCAAAACTGTGGTATAATTTTCAGGGAAATCGAGTGATGTAATTACATAGTTTAAAAAAAATAATTTGTTAATAAAAAATTCAATTGAAAAAAAAAAACAATTTTCGAAAAATTACTTCTTAAAATCCGTATTTTTTTAATAACTAATGGCCAGAGAAAAAGTAAAAAAAGGATTTTGAAGTTCAAAGTCTATATTTTTAAGAAAAAAATATTGATGGTAACATGACATCGATTTTTCACGGTATTGCGAATATAGGCATTTTTTTAAGTTGCGATTTTTGGCTCCTTTCTGTAAATTGATGCTTATTTTGCACTCTTTTGCATAAAAATATTAATTTAAGTAATATTATCCATGAATATTGACATATACAATTAAACCATTAATGAAAAAAAAATGCTTGAAAAATTATTAACAATAACTAAATAACAATGTTTTAGTCTAATCGACATGTATTCGACATTTCAATTCACTTAAATTCTAAATTACTTATATGATATAAATTCACACTTTTGTCCACACTAAAGTCACACTAGTGCGAATTTGAATCGATCGAACTTTTTAGATTCTCTAGTTTGTCCGGACAATAACAGACTGAAGCCAGCTGTGGTACGGCTTGACTGTTTGGGCTATAGAGCTACTTGGGACATGCCAGCTATTAAAAAAAACGGTGGTGCGAATTCGCACTTGTGTGACCTTTGAGGGGAAGTATCCATGTGGGAGATATTGATAAAAAATTAAGGAAATGATAACTCTGGAAATCATCTCATCAATTTTCTGGCCAAAATTTTCATCAGACTAAAATAACAGTTACTACTTTTTTAATTCTTCCTAAGGAATTCTTCTTATGCATACGGTCGACGTAAATTAAGAAATTATCTTCGTGACGCCGGTTTGACTTGAATCTGAAAATTATGATAAAAAGCGAGGCTAACGACTTATCACAGTAATCACAAAGAAAGCAAAACTGGCATGTGAGACAATTCCCACCATTCGCCGGAGCAGATGCGCCTTATAATTATTTAGTCCTTGAGTGATGAGACTGACGAGAGTTCTGGAGAGTAATGAACGGGTATATCCGGGGCAAGTGCAAGGATAACCCGGAGTGCAGTCGCCTCTGCGCTTCCACGCTTTTATTTTAACTCGATTAGACGGCGAAGACGTTCCTAGCCTCCTCTGATTAATATTATGCTAAGCGCGAAATTAAATATGGAGCCCATTTGTGACTTTGCAGACACACATAATGTTTTCATATACGGAAGAGAGTCCTCACGAAATTGCAGTTGTCGTTCGGCTCATTGTTCTTCCCAGTTCAACTTAATTAGTATTTGTAATTTTAATGTAACTAGCGGCGAAGTACTTATGAGTTCTGAATTGTGAGGAAATATTAATACACAAGTTATAAAATTGTTTTACTTGTGACGTAATGAGTTTTATAATTGTGTTTATCCACTTTAACGTATTTTCAGAGAGGCTCAAACAAACTGTTGGACTGCAGTGTAATTGATTACCGAGTTGATTACATAATATGAAGCACTTCCTTGATAGCGTTTTCCTTTCATATTATTTTTATCATTTGAAAAGTACTGTTTAAATTGACTTTCATAACTTAACTTCATTATTTTTTGACGTCCAGTTTTAAACTTGACTTGTTTGAAAGTCACACTAGGTGGGAGTTTGAATGAAAATACATTACACTTAATAATGTAGTATAACAACCCCAGGTTCGATAAAAAAAAATAAACGTAATTATGGCCAAAAATATGTGATCGTCATAAGGAATACCTACGTTGTATACATCCATTTTTAATTGACCGGCTACTAACTTTAAGGAGGGGAAATGTGGTTTAATTTTATAAAACAAAAGCAGAGTAAATACACCTAACTTTATTATTTACATACAACAGTCTTCAAATTAAACATGTGACAAATAGAAAGAACAACAAAAACATTAACAACCATTTAACATAAAATGAGAGTGTCAGGCTCACCTAGAGCTCCTGTGGGGAAAGAGCATGACGGAGAAATCCACGATCGTTGTTCTAACTACCCAATTATAAATACAAAACAACCATTAACAAAAGGCAATTAAGATCCTTTGCTAATAATAATTAACGCCCAACTCATTTAATGTGTCACTAAATATCATCTCACTCGAATTAAACATACACACTTCCAAGTAAAACTGAAGAGGTTTGGTGTTAGTTAGCCGGCAGGGCCGGATCGTACTGGAGTCCCATACGGGAGGCAATCCAGCTATAGTTGAGATTTCGGAAGATCTGTTATAGCAATTCTTTTTTTGTATTTAATTATTCTTTTTTTTTCAGATTCGTTCCTCACGGGCGAAAATGTTAGTGAATTCAACATGCGTACGACATAAAGTGAGCACAAGAAATGCTTTATTACTTGTTTTTCGAACAACGTAATCATGACAAAACAAGTTAAATGTGAAACAAAGGAGTTGTTATTGCAATATCCGGGCAGTCACGACAATATATACATATTTTAACATGTAATAAATAATGAGCAATCTTTAATAATAATTGTAACAATTTTACGTTAGAAAAATATACGCCCCTGAGCATAAGACTGAAGGCTAAACATACAAAGAATTATTATCATTGAACATCTATAATCATCACAATCATAAGATTACATAGAACAATTAACATCAAAGTACTTAGAGAATAATTACCTGCTACTACCATATTTTCACCATGCACCGATCGTCTTACTTTTCACTCTCCGCTATCCTCACTTCCACTATCTAGGCCTCCTTCCAGAATTTCGCACCTAAGCATTTGTTTTTGAGCTTCCTGTCAATATTACGTTTTCATTATTATACAACACCCATGTAACAGGTAACGTCGAAGTTGATCGATAAGTATGGTTTTGCACAATAAAACGTAAAATGTTTATTTTGATTAATATTAGTAATAGTATGCTTCAAATAAAATAACATTTCCTACACTTACCGGCATGAAAAACGGAGCACTTGCATTTTTTTTCAAGAAAAGCTTAAATTTCATAGAATTCAGATATTTTGTTTTCCTAATAATGCAAACATATGCAAAACAAAACTTTTTAATCAATTTTCAGGAATGCTTTAAAGATTATTTTATAATTTTGCACAAAATTTATGAAAGCTGAATGATGCAGTAATCTTATTCCTCAAAAGTTCGTAGTGGGCTCTGGATATGCGTGTTTTTAAATTGTTATGTAAACGTCAAAAAGTTAAAAAAGGGTGAAAGCAGTGTTGTGCGTTGTGTTGTGTTAGTTTAATCGTATGAATAATGGCTGTAAATTCTGAAACAGCGGCTGCTATTCTTGCATTGATTCAAGATGGAAGAAGTCGGCGATATGTTGCCCAACAATATCAAATATCGAATAGCACAGTCCATCGCATTTATGGACGTTTCGTGGAAACTGGATCTTACAGCAGGCGACCTGGAACTGGTCCTCAACGAAGAACCAATGCCCACGATCATCGTTTTATTGTCACGCAGAGCTTTCGGAATCGGCGTGCTACAGCAATAGAAATCAGAAATCGGCTTCAGTACGTTCGAAATACCAACGTAAGTGAAAGGACAGTTAGACGCAGACTTGGAGAAGCGAATCTGACTAGTCCTGGACCTGCAACAGGACCCGAACTTCTTAGACGTCATCGCACTGCACGACTTCAGTTTGCTAGAAATCATCAGCTTTGGGGTGAAAACGAATGGGGTCACGTCTTGTTCACGGACGAGTCAAGATTTAGTTTGCAGCCCCAGATGGTCGTGAGAAGGTATGACGAAAACCACAAGAACGTTTTGCCGAATGTACCTTCAGTCCTAGAGTCGGATATCAAGGGGGTTCAGTTATGGTTTAGGCTGGAATTTCTCTGGAAGCGCATACAGAACTCTATATCGTTCCAAGGGGCTCCCTCACAGCGGCTAGGTACATTGGTGAAATTCTCCAAGATTTTGTCGTTCCTTATGCCTCTTTCATGGGAGCTGACTTTCTGCTAATGCATAATAATGCTAGACCCCATACTGCAAGAATGACACGACAATATTTGAATGAGGTAAACGTTGCTGTTGAAATGGCCAGTATTAAGTCCAGATGCCAACCCAATTGAGCATGTTTGGGACATATTTGGGCGACGGATTCGCAGTCGATTTCCTGCGTCACTAACCTTAAATCAGCTTCAAGATGCTTTTGTGGAAGAATGGGAACTTATTGCCCAAGAGGACATCAGGAACCTGATTTTAGGCATGCCAAGATGAATTAATGCAATAATTAGAAGTCGTGGGGGTAACACTCATTATTGAAAAACTTTTATTGAACGGAAATTGTTTGAGTTTTGGTTATTTTTGCTTTAGTTTGCCACAATACTTTCTTGCGTTTTTTTTATTTTGTTCACATTTTGTTGTAAAACTTACGTGTGAATCATGAATAAATATTTTCTTATTAAAAATCATAGACAATATTTTGTTTTGATGGTGTTTACACTAATATAGTACAAAAACATTACAATCAATTAAAAAAATAAGATTATTTAAAAAAATGTACGTTTTTCATGCCGGTGAGTATTATAGTAGAAAATAATAAAATTCAAAGGACTGACTTCAGCGACGACTTTCTTGTTTACCTTAAACCGTATCCAATTTCACTCAATTTCAGTCAATAATGTATCAATTTAGGTCCACATTCGATTGAGTGAAATGTACACTCTATTAGTATGAGTACAATAAAATTTTATGAGTGAAACTATTGCAACAGAAGTGACTTTCTGATAAATATCAAGTGTGTGACTTTTAACTTTGTTCTGAATATGTAAAACCAATTAAGAGTTGACTTTCCTCTAAATTTAACTATTATAGAATACATTTATTTACTCGGACTAGATTTATATTCATTTATATTAAAGTCATAAAATACAAGTCACCACAGTGCTTCTACACAGATCTGTTTTAGAGACAATATTTTAGATCTCGATTAAAAGAATTGGTTAACTGATCGGACGAATAGATTGCCATAACCTATGTTGGGAACTATGGGAATAGACAAAGACAACGCACGACAACCATAGAATAGGTTGGGGTCACTCAATAATAAGGACATTTATTCCGATTTAGCTACAAGAGCATCAAATACCAGTTTATCTGCAGGATTTATTTAACGGGTACCTATATTTGAGTGAAAATACTAAATTTTAGTTCAAATATTATCAAAATGCTCAATATTGAGTGAAAATGTACTCCATTATTTCACTCAATGGATTCAATCCATACTTTTATTTCAAATTTCACTAATATCCATAACAGGATATAGGTAGTACTACTGAAAATCATTAGTTGGTAATTTTATGAACATATTCTGTGACATTTATTGACTTACCCGTAACGTAAAAAAAAATACAGCATTTACATTATACTGAAAATTGTTCTGAAGTACATTTGTAGTTTTTCATGCCGAACTCAACTAAATTTTGTATAGTATGTAATAATCTGGTGGGTTATCGGGTTGACGTATGTGTCGATTTGTTAATTTCAGGGACGGTCTTTTCCTTTGCAGTGCCTTTAAGTTTAACTTAAGTAAGATATGATGGTTTAGACTTTAGACGAATAGTGTATAATGCTAATAGCATTTTTTATGTGCAAAATATATTCCAAACAAACGTAAGTTGATAAATATGATTAATAACCAAGAAAATTTAACACACTTGATGTACATTTGTCAGAGATATTAAAGAAATGTGGTTAATTAAACATAATATACACAAGAAAATTTTCAAAAAAGCTGGATTTGGTGTACCTATACATTTTAGGAGATCGATCTCGGTAAAAGCTCATTATTTACATCGAAGGCAAGAGGAGGAATAATTATTTATTTAACTCTTTTCTTTCTATTTCATATAAAAGGTTAGCGTTTAAGAGTTTTATATAATACAGGCAACATCCTGTAGTTGGCCTGTGCTAGTGAGAAATGAAATTTCTATAAAAAAGATCAGGCATATTATTTTATTTTTAAATTGTCAGTGTTGCGAGAAACAACTACACCGCGGGCTATATGCCCCGACCGACATTGAATTACACTCGCAACACCTAGTGCAACAGCTAGGATCGCTCGTCAGTCTAACCCACCAGGCACAGACCGGTTTCGGACTTATTAGTCCTCATCAGTGTGTCTTAGGTGAGACAACCGACGAACAATCCAGCTGTTATAGTGTCGTATACTCACGACAAAGAGGTACATAGTACGCGAAGTGCAAATGGCTCGATCTGTCGTGCTGACTTCCCACTATGCCATTCAAATGGCTACTACGGTAGGAAGCGACCTGCTAAAAGTTGCCAGGTACTTTGTTGCACGACAAATTTGGCTACCGTAGTAGCCATTTGAATGGCATAGTGGGAAGTCAGCACGACAGATGGAGCCATTTGCGCTTCGCGTACTATGTACCTCTTTGTCGTGAGTATACGACACTATAACAGCTGGATTGTTCGTCGGTTGTCTCACCTAAGACACACTGATGAGGACTAATAAGTCCGAAACCGGTCTGTGCCTGGTGGGTTAGACTGACGAGCGATCCTAGCTGTTGCACTAGGTGTTGCGAGTGTAATTCAATGTCGGTCGGGGCATATAGCCCGCGGTGTAGTTGTTTCTCGCAACACTGACAATTTAAAAACATTTTTTCGCCTTCTAGGCGACAGTCGTGCAACAAAGTACCTGGCAAGTTTTAGCAGGTCGCTTCCTACCGTAGTAGCCATTTGAATGGCATAGTGGGAAGTCAGCACGACAGATGGAGCCATTTGCGCTTCGCGTACTATATTATTTTATATTTGACTTTTTTTATTTCCATTTCTATCGCAAAAGAACTGTTGATTATTATGTTATCTTACACAGTAATCTGTTCCTTTGATTAAATTTTATATATTTTATGTACGTATTTAAGGTACATATCTTAAAAGAAGTATATTGAATTAGTTCTAAATAATTAATTAAATTAAATGAAATTATAAAAGAATAATTTAAATACAACCAATTCTATTTAAATACGTAAATAAATACATAAATTTCATTTCAATTAAGCCTAGTTTAAAACTACAACAGTGATTGTGATCACACGGTAAGTATGATAAAAATCGAGTCTCAGCTAGGCTTGCTTCCCATCAGATAATAATTATACAACTTCTCAAGTTAAAAAAAAAATGAATTGACGAAATAGTGTAATACATGATTTTTAAATTATGTCTATTTTTATTTATTTATACTCGTATTTGTAAGTCACTTTACAATGTAGGTGTTAGTGTCTACAAACCAGTTGAGGTAAATATTTATCTGTAATAGATAAAACGGTATGATTTTGAAGGCTTCAAATCTAACACAAATAATCTTACAAGGTCCTTGTCACTATTATTATAAAATTTTGGTGAATAACCTACTGTCGTATTTCATCCCCATTGGTCCATATCGCGGCAGTAGTCGCTACGGGACTCTCAACTCCGAGGAATTGGATTACTGCGAATTACTCTAACATACCGTATCCGGGGAATGTACACTATTGAGAACCTCTCGCTGGTCGCCTCTTTCCACTGCTATTTTTTCACCACATACTTGGAACTTGGAACCTGATGTTTAGAGAGTATGACACGCTCTGTTGTGGTTGCATATAACTTACTTGTCCCTTTCCACAACAATTTTTTCACTGAAGCGTTTTTCACTGTTTTGTTTTTGGGACTTTGATTTTGTTTGGCACTTTTTGCGTCCTTTCACTGTCTGTTTTTGGGCTGTAAAATATTCTTGTATCGGTCGCAGGAGTGAAGTGAAAAATCCTGGGCGATATGGATGTTACAGAAATTCTATATAGGTCTGAGCTTGAGATCATAACAAAATTACAACAAGTTGTATCGAATATAAAAAATATATTGGATATTACGTATGTATAACATTGGCTTGGTTACGTGCAATAGATGTATACAATGCAATGATAATGATAGTGAAAAAAATATTGCAACGCGTATTGGTTAAGAACTTGATCCTGCTTAATGATTTGCGGATGACCATGGTCGACGTTCAATCGCACATCTTGATGAACAGCGGTATATTTAAAAATCGTGTTTAACATTCTCTTGTGACGGTTTGGTTGTGGTTTATTAATTATCTGTAAAATTGTACTACTTTTAACATGTATTGTTATTAATACAGTATTTAAGAAGTGTTATACTGTTGATAACAAATGCCATTATTATTATATTAATTGTTTCATTATTATTAATCTCTCTAATTTCATTAGTGCCTGCTTATCTCATTATTTTAATTCTCTTCATTTAATAATAAGCGCGAGTTTTGAAAAGCGAATATGTTAGATAAATTATGTGTAAATATATATTCTAGAGATACTGCATCTTCAGCTGAAAGGAAATATGCTCGATTGTGTCAAAGGGGCATGACTTTGATGCGAATATTCTTACTATCAAGTCGTTAAGTTTCTTTCTTTGAAAATTTGACACATACGTTATTGTAGCCTTTTGCCTTTCAACTCGTTATCACGTATTTCTGGACAGTTGTGTAGTAAGACATTCGAGATATAAAATGGAATATGTGAATTCTGTTTTCTTTTTTATAAGACGAATCACATTACATTGTACGAGGGTGGAACCAAATTGTACAAACTGTAATTGGTGATAGAACTTTTCTAAATAAGGCTGCAGAAAAAAGCTACAAAAATAAAATAAAAATTGTATGTTTGTTATAAATGTAAATGCGATTATGAAAATGTAAGTATAATTGAATTGAAAATTATAGTATAGTGGTTAGGTATATATTTTTTTTGTAAATTTAATGTAAATGTTTTGTAATTTTGTTTCTTTTTTGTACAATTAATTATGGGACAACTAAATTTTAATAATTTTGCTACGGAAATTGCAACTTTTCAACGTGTAGATTAAAGCTTTTATATGCAATTTACCACTATAAGTAAAACCTTTATTTTTATACCAAAAAGTCATCAGTAGCTATTGGTTTAATTTTACTATCATTGCCGTTGTATTTTTGTTATAGTGTCATTTTCGGTGGTACATAAAATTGTATTTTAACAATTAAATTACACTCTTAATAAATTTAACCATGTCTCTAATTTAACTTAGGTACATGTGGAATGTTAGTAAAGTATGAAGTAATTTTACAAATTATTACAAGCATTTGAGGGTAATTATGAATTTACATTTAAATTAAAGCGATACTCGCAACAGCTTATTATAATTACTTATTATAACTTTACAATTTAAATTTGTGTATGTTTTATAGAATAAATACTTTCATCACTAAAAATGTTCAGGACAGTAGTACCTTTTAAATAGTAAGGGGGGCCTTTATATGTGCAATTTTTTGTTCCTCATTTTAGAAAATCTAAGCAAGTTGAATATGTATAAAAACGCCTAGCAATAAAATTTAATGAGTTTCATAGGCGTCCTTAAAAAAGTTTTCTGTTAAAGGTAAAAAATTATAATAATTTGTATACAGGGTAGGAAAGTACCGATGGTCTATCTGAAGTTACGTGAGAGCGATAAAGTAAGCCATAGAAATCCATGTGATAGGCAAGAATGGGTATAGTGGAGGCATCTAATAGTCACCGCCCATTTCGCCCTTCCACAAATAAGAAGTGGATCTTATTTGTGGAAGAGCGAAACGAGCGGTGACTATGAGACGTCTTCATTATAGCCATCCTTCTCTATCGCATGGATTTCTATGGCTTACTTTATCGCTCTCACGTAACTTCAGATAGACCATCGGTACTTTCCTACCCTGTATAT